>NC_080778.1:0-303030 GCF_020826845.1 Diceros bicornis minor | reverse complement strand
GCATTCAGAACATATAGCACGTTGCTGTAAGCAAGCACATTTTCAGTGAAAGTTGCAAGTTACTATGTAGGAACAAGTTTGTATAGGTATTTCAAAGATGCACAGAACTGAGCTAAACTTGGTATGTGTTTAACTCCTAAAAATAACTTCATGCCCCATCTCTCTTACTTCCAGCTAGTAAGGATCACATAATTCCTAACAAAGTTTTGACACAGATTCCCAATTCGGCATTCAGAACATATAGCACGTTGCTGTAAGCAAGCACATTTTCATTCAAAGTTGCAAGTTACTATGTAGGAACAAGTTTGTATAGGTATTTCAAAGATGCCCAGAACTGAGCTAAGCTTGGTATGTGTCCAACTCCTAGAAATAACTTCATGCCCCATCTCCCTTACTTCCAGCTAGTAAGGATCACATAATTCCTAACAAAGTTTTGACACAGATTCCCAATTCGGGCATTCAGAACATATAGCACGTTGCTGTAAGCAAGCAGATTCTCATTCAAAGATGCAAGTTACTATGTAGGAACAAGTTTGTATAGGTATTTCAAAGATGCCCAGAACTGAGCTAAACTTGGTATGTGTCCAACTCCTAGAAATAACTTCATGCCCCATCTCCCTTACTTCCAGCTAGTAAGGATCACATAATTCCTAACAAAGTTTTGACACAGATTGCCAATTCGGGCATTCAGAACATATAGCACGTTGCTGTAAGCAAGCACATTCTCATTCAAAGATGCAAGTTACTATGTAGGAACAAGTTTATATAGGTATTTCAAAGATGCACAGAACTGAGCTAAACTTGGTATGTGTCCAACTCCTAGAAATAACTTCATGCCCCATCTCCCTTACTTCCAGCTAGTAAGGATCACATAATTCCTAACAAAGTTTTGACACAGATTCCCAATTCGGGCATTCAGAACATATAGCACGTTGCTGTAAGCAAGCACATTCTCATTCAAAGATGCAAGTTACTATGTAGGAACAAGTTTGTATAGGTATTTCAAAGATGCACAGAACTGAGCTAAACTTGGTATGTCTCCAACTCCTAGAAATAACTTCATGCTCCATCTCCCTTACTTCCAGCTAGTAAGGATCACATAATTCCTAACAAAGTTTTGACACAGATTCCCAAATCGGGCATTCAGAACATATAGCACGTTGCTGCAAGCAAGCACATTCTCATTCAAAGTTGCAAGTTACTATGTAGGAACAAGTTTGTATAGGTATTTCAAAGATGCCCAGAACTGAGCTAAACTTGGTATGTGTACAACTCCTAGAAATAACTTCATACCCCATCTCCCTTACTTCCAGCTAGTAAGGATCACATAATTCCTAACAAAGTTTTGACACAGATTGCCAATTCGGGCATTCAGAACATATAGCACGTTGCTGTAAGCAAGCACATTCTCATTCAAAGATGCAAGTTACTATGTAGGAACAAGTTTGTATAGGTATTTCAAAGATGCACAGAACTGAGCTAAACTTGGTATGTGTCCAACTCCTAGAAATAACTTCATGCCCCATCTCCCTTACTTCCAGCTAGTAAGGATCACATCATTCCTAACAAAGTTTTGACACAGATTCCCAATTCGGGCATTCAGAACATATAGCACGTTGCTGTAAGCAAGAACATTCTCATTCAAAGTTGCAAGTTACTATGTAGGAACAAGTTTGTATAGGTATTTAAAACATACCCAGAACTGAGCTAAACTTGGTATGTGTCCAATTCCTAGAAATAACTTCATGCCTCATCTCCCTTACTTCCAGCTAGTAAGGATCACATCATTCCTAAAAAAGTTTTGACACAGATTGCCAATTCGGGCATTCAGAACATATAGCACGTTGCTGTAAGCAAGCACATTCTCATTCAAAGATGCAAGTTACTATGTAGGAACAAGTTTGTATAGGTATTTCAAAGATGCCCAGAACTGAGCTAAACTTGGTATGTGTCCAACTCCTAGAAATAACTTCATGCCCCATCTCCCTTACTTCCAGCTAGTAAGGATCACATAATTCCTAACAAAGTTTTGACACAGATTGCCAATTCGGGCATTTAGAACATATAGCACGTTGCTGTAAGCAAGCAGATTCTCATTCAAAGATGCAAGTTACTATGTAGGAACAAGTTTGTATAGGTATTTCAAAGATGCACAGAACTGAGCTAAACTTGGTATGTGTCCAACTCCTAGAAATAACTTCATGCCCCATCTCCCTTACTTCCAGCTAGTAAGGATCACATCATTCCTAACAAAGTTTTGACACAGATTCCCAATTCGGGCATTCAGAACATATAGCACGTTGCTGTAAGCAAGCACATTCTCATTCAAAGTTGCAAGTTACTATGTAGGAACAAGTTTGTATACGTATTTCAAAGATGCCCAGAACTGAGCTAAACTTGGTATGTGTCCAACTCCTAGAAATAACTTCATGCCCCATCTCACTTACTTCCAGCTAGTAAGGATCACATAATTCCTAACAAAGTTTTGACACAGATTCCCAATTCGGGCATTCAGAACATATAGCACGTTGCTGTAAGCAAGCAGATTCTCATTAAAGATGCAAGTTACTATGTAGGAACAAGTTTGTATAGGTATTTCAAAGATGCACAGAACTGAGCTAAACTTGGTATGTGTCCAACTCCTAGAAATAACTTCATGCCCCATCTCCCTTACTTCCAGCTAGTAAGGATCACATAATTCCTAACAAAGTTTTGACACAGATTCCCAATTCGGGCATTCAGAACACATAGCACGTTGCTGTAAGCAAGCACATTTTCATTCAAAGTTGCAAGTTACTATGTAGGAACAAGTTTGTATAGGTATTTCAAAGATGCCCAGAACTGAGCTAAACTTGGTATGTGTCCAACTCCTAGAAATAACTTCATGCCCCATCTCCCTTACTTCCAGCTAGTAAGGATCACATAATTCCTAACAAAGTTTTGACACAGATGCCCAATTCGGGCATTCAGAACATATAGCACGTTGCTGTAAGCAAGCACATTTTCAGTGAAAGTTGCAAGTTACTATGTAGGAACAAGTTTGTATAGGTATTTCAAAGATGCACAGAACTGAGCTAAACTTGGTATGTGTCCAACTCCTAAAAATAACTTCATGCCCCATCTCTCTTACTTCCAGCTAGTAAGGATCACATAATTCCTAACAAAGTTTTGACACAGATTCCCAATTCGGCATTCAGAACATATAGCACGTTGCTGTAAGCAAGCACATTTTCATTCAAAGTTGCAAGTTACTATGTAGGAACAAGTTTGTATAGGTATTTCAAAGATGCCCAGAACTGAGCTAAACTTGGTATGTGTCCAACTCCTAGAAATAACTTCATGCCCCATCTCCCTTACTTCCAGCTAGTAAGGATCACATAATTCCTAACAAAGTTTTGACACAGATTCCCAATTCGGGCATTCAGAACATATAGCACGTTGCTGTAAGCAAGCAGATTCTCATTCAAAGATGCAAGTTACTATGTAGGAACAAGTTTGTATAGGTATTTCAAAGATGCCCAGAACTGAGCTAAACTTGGTATGTGTCCAACTCCAAGAAATAACTTCATGCCCCATCTCCCTTACTTCCAGCTAGTAAGGATCACATAATTCCTAACAAAGTTTTGACACAGATTCCCTATTCGGGCATTCAGAACATATAGCACGTTGCTGTAAGCAAGCACATTCTCATTCAAAGATGCAAGTTACTATGTAGGAACAAGTTTGTATAGGTATTTCAAAGATGCACAGAACTGAGCTAAACTTGGTATGTCTCCAACTCCTAGAAATAACTTCATGCTCCATCTCCTTACTTCCAGCTAGTAAGGATCACATAATTCCTAACAAAGTTTTGACACAGATTCCCAAATCGGGCATTCAGAACATATAGCACGTTGCTGCAAGCAAGCACATTCTCATTCAAAGTTGCAAGTTACTATGTAGGAACAAGTTTGTATAGGTATTTCAAAGATGCCCAGAACTGAGCTAAACTTGGTATGTGTACAACTCCTAGAAATAACTTCATGCCCCATATCCCTTACTTCCAGCTAGTAAGGATCACATAATTCCTAACAAAGTTTTGACACAGATTGCCAATTCGGGCATTCAGAACATATAGCACGTTGCTGTAAGCAAGCACATTCTCATTCAAAGATGCAAGTTACTATGTAGGAACAAGTTTGTATAGGTATTTCAAAGATGCACAGAACTGAGCTAAACTTGGTATGTGTCCAACTCCTAGAAATAACTTCATGCCCCATCTCCCTTACTTCCAGCTAGTAAGGATCACATCATTCCTAACAAAGTTTTGACACAGATTCCCAATTCGGGCATTCAGAACATATAGCACGTTGCTGTAAGCAAGCACATTCTCATTCAAAGTTGCAAGTTACTATGTAGGAACAAGTTTGTATAGGTATTTAAAAGATACCCAGAACTGAGCTAAACTTGGTATGTGTCCAATTCCTAGAAATAACTTCATGCCTCATCTCCCTTACTTCCAGCTAGTAAGGATCACATCATTCCTAAAAAAGTTTTGACACAGATTGTCAATTCGGGCATTCAGAACATATAGCACGTTGCTGTAAGCAAGCACATTCTCATTCAAAGATGCAAGTTACTATGTAGGAACAAGTTTGTATAGGTATTTCAAAGATGCCCAGAACTGAGCTAAACTTGGTATGTCTCCAACTCCAAGAAATAACTTCATGCCCCATCTCACTTACTTCCAGCTAGTATGGATCACATAATTCCTAACAAAGTTTTGACACAGGTTCCCAATTCGGCATTCAGAACATATAGCACGTTGCTGTAAGCAAGCACATTTTCATTCAAAGTTGCAAGTTACTATGTAGGAACAAGTTTGTATAGGTATTTCAAAGATGCCCAGAACTGAGCTAAACTTGGTATGTGTCCAACTCCTAGAAATAACTTCATGCCCCATCTCCCTTACTTCCAGCTAGTAAGGATCACATAATTCCTAACAAAGTTTTGACACATATTCCCAATTCGGGCATTCAGAACATATAGCACGTTGCTGTAAGCAAGCAGATTCTCATTCAAAGATGCAAGTTACTATGTAGGAACAAGTTTGTATAGGTATTTCAAAGATGCCCAGAACTGAGCTAAACTTGGTATGTGTCCAACTCCTAGAAATAACTTCATGCCCCATCTCCCTTACTTCCAGCTAGTAAGGATCACATAATTCCTAACAAAGTTTTGACACAGATTGCCAATTCGGGCATTCAGAACATATAGCACGTTGCTGTAAGCAAGCACATTCTCATTCAAAGATGCAAGTTACTATGTAGGAACAAGTTTGTATAGGTATTTCAAAGATGCACAGAACTGAGCTAAACTTGGTATGTCTCCAACTCCTAGAAATAACTTCATGCTCCATCTCCCTTACTTCCAGCTAGTAAGGATCACATAATTCCTAACAAAGTTTTGACACAGATTCCCAAATCGGGCATTCAGAACATATAGCACGTTGCTGCAAGCAAGCACATTCTCATTCAAAGTTGCAAGTTACTATGTAGGAACAAGTTTGTATAGGTATTTCAAAGATGCCCAGAACTGAGCTAAACTTGGTATGTGTCCAACTCCTAGAAATAACTTCATGCCCCATCTCCCTTACTTCCAGCTAGTAAGGATCACATCATTCCTAACAAAGTTTTGACACAGATTCCCAATTCGGGCATTCAGAACATATAGCACGTTGCTGTAAGCAAGCACATTCTCATTCAAAGTTGCAAGTTACTATGTAGGAACAAGTTTGTATAGGTATTTCAAAGATGCCCAGAACTGAGCTAAACTTGGTATGTGTCCAACTCCTAGAAATAACTTCATGCCCCATCTCACTTACTTCCAGCTAGTAAGGATCACATAATTCCTAACAAAGTTTTGACACAGATTCCCAATTCGGGCATTCAGAACATATAGCACGTTGCTGTAAGCAAGCAGATTCTCATTAAAGATGCAAGTTACTATGTAGGAACAAGTTTGTATAGGTATTTCAAAGATGCCCAGAACTGAGCGAAACTTGGTATGTGACCAACTCCTAGAAATAACTTCATGCCCCATCTCCCTTACTTCCAGCTAGTAAGGATCACATAATTCCTAACAAAGTTTTGACACAGATTGCCAATTCGGGCATTCAGAACATATAGCACGTTGCTGCAAGCAAGCACATTCTCATTCAAAGATGCAAGTTACTATGTAGGAACAAGTTTGTATAGGTATTTCAAAGATGCCAAGAACTGAGCTAAACTTGGTATGTGTCCAACTCCTAGAAATAACTTCATGCCCCATCTCCCTTACTTCCAGCTAGTAAGGATCACATAATTCCTAACAAAGTTTTGACACAGATTCCCAATGCGGGCATTCAGAACACATAGCACGTTGCTGTAAGCAAGCACATTTTCATTCAAAGTTGCAAGTTACTATGTAGGAACAAGTTTCTATAGGTATTTCAAAGATGCCCAGAACTGAGCTAAACTTGCTATGTCTCCAACTCCTAGAAATAACTTCATGCCCCATCTCCCTTATTTCCAGCTAGTAAGGATCACATAATTCCTAACAAAGTTTTGAGACAGATTCCCTATTCGGGGATTCAGAACATATAGCACGTTGCTGTAAGCAAGCACATTCTCATTCAAAGTTGCAAGTTACTATGTAGGAACAAGTAGTATAGGTATTTCAAAGATGCCCAGAACTGTGCTAAACTTGGTATGTGTCCAACTCCTAGAAATACCTTCATGCCCCAACTCCCTTACTTCCATCTAGTAAGGATCACATAATTCCTAACAAAGTTTTGACACATATTCCCAATTCGGGCATTCGGAACATATAGCACGTTGCTGTAAGCAAGCACATTCTCATTCAAAGTTGCAAGTTACTATGTAGGAACAAGTTTGTATAAGTATTTCAAAGATGCCCAGAACTGAGCTAAACTTGGTATGTGTCCAACTCCTAGAAATAAATTCATGCCCCATCTCCCTTACTTCCAGCTAGTAAGGATCACATAATTCCTAACAAAGTTTTGACACAGATTGCCAATTCGGGCATTCAGAACATATAGCACGTTGCTGTAAGCAAGCACATTCTCATTCAAAGATGCAAGTTACTATGTAGGAACAAGTTTGTATAGGTATTTCAAAGATGCCCAGAACTGAGCTAAACTTGATATGTGTCCAACTCCTAGAAATAACTTCATGCCCCATCTCCCTTACTTCCAGCTAGTAAGGATCACATAATTCCTAACAAAGTTTTGACACAGATTGCCAATTCGGGCATTCAGAACATATAGCACGTTGCTGTAAGCAAGCACATTCTCATTCAAAGATGCAAGTTACTATGTAGGAACAAGTTTGTATAGGTATTTCAAAGATGCCCAGAACTGAGCTAAACTTGGTATGTCTCCAACTCCTAGAAATAACTTCATGCCCCATCTCCCTTACTTCCAGCTAGTAAGGATCACATAATTCCTAACAAAGTTTTGACACAGATTCCCAATTCGGGCATTCAGAACATATAGCACGTTGCTGTAAGCAAGCACATTTTCATTCAAAGTTGCAAGTTACTATGTAGGAACAAGTTTGTATAGGTATTTCAAAGATGCCCAGAACTGAGCTAAACTTGGTATGTGTCCAACTCCTAGAAATAACTTCATGCCCCATCTCCCTTACTTCCAGCTAGTAAGGATCACATAATTCCTAACAAAGTTTTGACACAGATTCCCAATTCGGGCATTCAGAACATATAGCACGTTGATGTAAGCAAGCACATTTTCATTCAAAGTTGCAAGTTACTATGTAGGAACAAGTTTGTATAGGTATTTCAAAGATGCCCAGAACTGAGCTAAACTTGGTATGTGTCCAACTCCTAGAAATAACTTCATGCCCCATCTCCCTTACTTCCAGCTAGTAAGGATCACATAATTCCTAACAAAGTTTTGACACAGATTCCCAATTCGGGCATTCAGAACGTACAGCACGTTGCTGTAAGCAAGCAGATTCTCATTCAAAGATGCAAGTTACTATGTAGGAACAAGTTTTTATAGGTATTTCAAAGATGCCCAGAACTGAGCTAAACTTGGTATGTGTCCAACTCCTAGAAATAACTTCATGCCCCATCTCCCTTACTTCCAGCTAGTAAGGATCACATAATTCCTAACAAAGTTTTGACACAGATTCACAATTCGGGCATTCAGAACATATAGCACGTTGCTGTAAGCAAGCACATTCTCATTCAAAGATGCAAGTTACTAGGTAGGAACAAGTTTGTATAGGTATTTCAAAGATGCCCAGAACTGAGCTAAACTTGGTATGTGTCCAACTCCTAGAAATAACTTCATGCCCCATCTCACTTACATCCAGCTAGTAAGGATCACATAATTCCTAACAAAGTTTTGACACAGATTGCCAATTCGGGCATTCAGAACATATAGCACGTTGCTGTAAGCAAGCACATTCTCATTCAAAGATGCAAGTTACTATGTAGGAACAAGTTTGTATAGGTATTTCAAAGATGCCCAGAACTGAGCTAAACTTGGTATGTGTCCAACTCCTAGAAATAACTTCATGCCCCATCTCCCTTACATCCAGCTAGTAAGGATCACATAATTCCTAACAAAGTTTTGACACAGATTGCCAATTCGGGCATTCAGAACATATAGCACGTTGCTGTAAGCAAGCACATTCTCATTCAAAGTTGCAAGTTACTATGTAGGAACAAGTTTGTATAGGTATTTCAAAGATGCCCAGAACTGAGCTAAACTTGGTATGTGTCCAACTCCTAGAAATAACTTCATGCCCCATCTCCCTTACTTCCAGCTAGTAAGGATCACATAATTCCTAACAAAGTTTTGACACAGATTCCCAATTCGGGCATTCAGAACATATAGCACGTTGCTGTAAGCAAGCACATTCTCATTCAAAGTTGCAAGTTACTATGTAGGAACAAGTTTGTATAGGTATGTCAAAGATGCCCAGAACTGAGCTAAACTTGGTATGTGTCCAACTCCTAGAAATAACTTCATGCCCCATCTCCCTTACTTCCAGCTTGTAAGGATCACATAATTCCTAACAAAGTTTTGACACAGATTCCCAATTCGGGCATTCAGAACATATAGCACGTTGCTGTAAGCAAGCACATTTTCATTCAAAGTTGCAAGTTACTATGTAGGAACAAGTTTGTATAGGTATTTCAAAGATGCCCAGAACTGAGCTAAACTTGGTATGTGTCCAACTCCTAGAAATAACTTCATGCCCCATCTCCCTTACTTCCAGCTAGTAAGGATCACATAATTCCTAACAAAGTTTTGACACAGATTCCCAATTCGGGCATTCAGAACATATAGCACGTTGCTGTAAAGAAGCACATTCTCATTCAAAGTTGCAAGTTACTATGTAGGAACAAGTTTGTATAGGTATTTCAAAGATGCCCAGAACTGAGCTAAACTTGGTATGTGTCCAACTCCTAGAAATAACTTCATGCCCCATCTCCCTTACTTCCAGCTAGTAAGGATCACATAATTCCTAACAAAGTTTTGACACAGATTGCCAATTCGGGCATTCAGAACATATAGCACGTTGCTGTAAGCAAGCACATTCTCATTCAAAGATGCAAGTTACCTTGTAGGAACAAGTTTGTATAGGTATTTCAAAGATGCCCAGAACTGAGCTAAACTTGGTATGTCTCCAACTCCAAGAAATAACTTCATGCCCCATCTCCCTTACTTCCAGCTAGTAAGGATCACATAATTCCTAACAAAGTTTTGACACAGATTCCCAATTCGGGCATTCAGAACATATAGCACGTTGCTGTAAGCAAGCACATTCTCATTCAAAGTTGCAAGTTACTATGTAGGAACAAGTTTGTATAGGTATTTCAAAGATGCCCAGAACTGAGCTAAACTTGGTATGTGTCCAACTCCTAGAAATAACTTCATGCCCCATCTCCCTTACTTCCAGCTAGTAAGGATCACATAATTCCTAACAAAGTTTTGACACAGATTGCCAATTCGGGCATTCAGAACATATAGCACCTTGCTGTAAGCAAGCACATTCTCATTCAAAGTTGCAAGTTACTATGTAGGAACAAGTTTGTATAGGTATTTCAAAGATGCCCAGAACTGAGCTAAACTTGGTATGTGTCCAACTCCTAGAAATAACTTCATGCCCCATCTCCCTTACTTCCAGCTAGTAAGGATCACATAATTCCTAACAAAGTTTTGACACAGATTCCCAATTCGGGCATTCAGAACATATAGCACGTTGCTGTAAGCAAGCACATTCTCATTCAAAGTTGCAAGTTACTATGTAGGAACAAGTTTGTATAGGTATTTCAAAGATGCCCAGAACTGAGCTAAACTTGGTATGTGTCCAACTCCTAGAAATAACTTCATGCCCCATCTCACTTACTTCCAGGTAGTAAGGATCACATAATTCCTAACAAAGTTTTGACACAGATTCCCAATTCGGGCATTCAGAACATATAGCACGTTGCTGCAAGCAAGCAGATTCTCATTCAAAGATGCAAGTTACTATGTAGGAACAAGTTTGTATAGGTATTTCAAAGATGCCCAGAACTGAGCTAAACTTGGTATGTGTCCAACTCCTAGAAATAACTTCATGCCCCATCTCCCTTACTTCCAGCTAGTAAGGATCACATAATTCCTAACAAAGTTTTGACACAGATTGCCAATTCGGGCATTCAGAACATATAGCACGTTGCCGTAAGCAAGCACATTCTCATTCAAAGATGCAAGTTACTATGTAGGAACAAGTTTGTATAGGTATTTCAAAGATGCCCAGAACTGAGCTAAACTTGGTATGTGTCCAACTCCTAGAAATAACTTCATGCCCCACCTCCCTTACTTCCAGCTAGTAAGGATCACATAATTCCTAACAAAGTTTTGACACAGATTCCCAATTCGGGCATTCAGAACATATAGCACGTTGCCGCAAGCAAGCAGATTCTCATTCAAAGATGCAAGTTACTATGTAGGAACAAGTTTGTATAGGTATTTCAAAGATGCCCAGAACTGAGCTAAACTTGGTATGTGTCCAACTCCTAGAAATAACTTCATGCCCCATCTCCCTTACTTCCAGCTAGTAAGGATCACATAATTCCTAACAAAGTTTTGACACAGATTGCCAATTCGGGCATTCAGAACATATAGCCCGTTGCCGTAAGCAAGCACATTCTCATTCAAAGATGCAAGTTACTATGTAGGAACAAGTTTGTATAGGTATTTCAAAGATGCCCAGAACTGAGCTAAACTTGGTATGTGTCCAACTCCTAGAAATAACTTCATGCCCCATCTCCCTTACTTCCAGCTAGTAAGGATCACATAATTCCTAACAAAGTTTTGACACAGATTGCCAATTCGGGCATTCAGAACATATAGCACGTGCTGTAAGCAAGCAGATTCTCATTCAAAGATGCAAGTTACTATGTAGGAACAAGTTTGTATAGGTATTTCAAAGATGCCCAGAACTGAGCTAAACTTGGTATGTGTCCAACTCCTAGAAATAAATTCATGCCCCATCTCCCTTACTTCCAGCTAGTAAGGATCACATAATTCCTAACAAAGTTTTGACACAGATTGCCAATTCGGGCAATCAGAACATATAGCACGTTGCTGTAAGCAAGCACATTCTCATTCAAAGATGCAAGTTACTATGTAGGAACAAGTTTGTATAGGTATTTCAAAGATGCCCAGAACTGAGCTAAACTTGGTATGTGTCCAACTCCTAGAAATAACTTCATGCCCCATCTCCCTTACTTCCAGCTAGTAAGGATCACATAATTCCTAACAAAGTTTTGACACAGATTGCTAATTCTGGCATTCAGAACATATAGCACGTTGCTGTAAGCAAGCACATTCTCATTCAAAGATGCAAGTTACTATGTAGGAACAAGTTTGTATAGGTATTTCAAAGATGCCCAGAACTGAGCTAAACTTGGTATGTCTCCAACTCCTAGAAATAACTTCATGCCCCATCTCCCTTACTTCCAGCTAGTAAGGATCACATAATTCCTAACAAAGTTTTGACACAGATTGCCAATTCGGGCATTCAGAACATATAGCACGTTGCTGTAAGCAAGCACATTCTCATTCAAAGTTGCAAGTTACTATGTAGGAACAAGTTTGTATAGGTATTTCAAAGATGCCCAGAACTGAGCTAAACTTGGTATGTCTCCAACTCCAAGAAATAACTTCATGCCCCATCTCCCTTACTTCCAGCTAGTAAGGATCACATAACTCCTAACAAAGTTTTGACACAGATTCCCAATTCGGGCATTCAGAACATATAGCACGTTGCTGTAAGCAAGCACATTCTCATTCAAAGTTGCAAGTTACTATGTAGGAACAAGTTTGTATAGGTATTTCAAAGATGCCCAGAACTGAGCTAAACTTGGTATGTGTCCAACTCCTAGAAATAACTTCATGCCCCATCTCCCTTACTTCCAGCTAGTAAGGATCACATAATTCCTAACAAAGTTTTGACACAGATTGCCAATTCGGGCATTCAGAACATATAGCACGTTGCTGTAAGCAAGCACATTTTCATTCAAAGTTGCAAGTTACTATGTAGGAACAAGTTTGTATAGGTATTTCAAAGATGCCCAGAACTGAGCTAAACTTGGTATGTCTCCAACTCCTAGAAATAACTTCATGCCCCATCTCCCTTACTTCCAGCTAGTAAGGATCACATAATTCCTAACAAAGTTTTGACACAGATTGCCAATTCGGGCATTCAGAACATATAGCACGTTGCTGTAAGCAAGCACATTCTCATTCAAAGATGCAAGTTACTATGTAGGAACAAGTTTGTATAGGTATTTCAAAGATGCCCAGAACTGAGCTAAACTTGGTATGTGTCCAACTCCTAGAAATAACTTCATGCCCCATCTCCCTTACTTCCAGCTAGTAAGGATCACATAATTCCTAACAAAGTTTTGACACAGATTCCCAATTCGGGCATTCAGAACATATAGCACGTTGCTGTAAGCAAGCACATTCTCATTCAAAGATGCAAGTTACTATGTAGGAACAAGTTTGTATAGGTATTTCAAAGATGCCCAGAACTGAGCTAAACTTGGTATGTGTCCAACTCCTAGAAATAACTTCATGCCCCATCTCCCTCATTCCAGCTTCTAAGGATCACATAATTCCTAACAAAGTTTTGACACAGATTCCCAATTCGGGCATTCAGAACATATAGCACGTTGCTGTAAGCAAGCACATTTTCATTCAAAGTTGCAAGTTCCTATGTAGGAACAAGTTTGTATAGGTATTTCAAAGATGCCCAGAACTGAGCTAAACTTGGTATGTGTCCAACTCCTAGAAATAACTTCATGCCCCATCTCCCTTACTTCCAGCTAGTAAGGATCACATAATTCCTAACAAAGTTTTGACACAGATTCAAAATTCGGGCATTCAGAACATATAGCACGTTGCTGTAAAGAAGCACATTCTCATTCAAAGTTGCAAGTTACTATGTAGGAACAAGTTTGTATAGGTATTTCAAAGATGCCCAGAACTGAGCTAAACTTGGTATGTGTCCAACTCCTAGAAATAACTTCATGCCCCATCTCCCTTACTTCCAGCTAGTAAGGATCACATAATTCCTAACAAAGTTTTGACACAGATTGCCAATTCGAGCATTCAGAACATATAGCACGTTGCTGTAAGCAAGCACATTCTCATTCAAAGATGCAAGTTACTATGTAGGAACAAGTTTGTATAGGTATTTCAAAGATGCCCAGAACTGAGCTAAACTTGGTATGTCTCCAACTCCAAGAAATAACTTCATGCCCCATCTCCCTTACTTCCAGCTAGTAAGGATCACATAATTCCTAACAAAGTTTTGACACAGATTCCCAATTCGGGCATTCAGAACATATAGCACGTTGCTGTAAGCAAGCACATTCTCATTCAAAGTTGCAAGTTACTATGTAGGAACAAGTTTGTATAGGTATTTCAAAGATGCCCAGAACTGAGCTAAACTTGGTATGTGTCCAACTCCTAGAAATAACTTCATGCCCCATCTCCCTTACTTCCAGCTAGTAAGGATCACATAATTCCTAACAAAGTTTTGACACAGATTGCCAATTCGGGCATTCAGAACATATAGCACCTTGCTGTAAGCAAGCACATTCTCATTCAAAGTTGCAAGTTACTATGTAGGAACAAGTTTGTATAGGTATTTCAAAGATGCCCAGAACTGAGCTAAACTTGGTATGTGTCCAACTCCTAGAAATAACTTCATGCCCCATCTCCCTTACTTCCAGCTAGTAAGGATCACATAATTCCTAACAAAGTTTTGACACAGATTCCCAATTCGGGCATTCAGAACATATAGCACGTTGCTGTAAGCAAGCACATTTTCATTCAAAGTTGCAAGTTACTATGTAGGAACAAGTTTGTATAGGTATTTCAAAGATGCCCAGAACTGAGCTAAACTTGGTATGTGTCCAACTCCTAGAAATAACTTCATGCCCCATCTCCCTTACTTCCAGCTAGTAAGGATCACATAATTCCTAACAAAGTTTTGACACAGATTCCCAATTCGGGCATTCAGAACATATAGCACGTTGCTGTAAAGAAGCACATTCTCATTCAAAGTTGCAAGTTACTATGTAGGAACAAGTTAGTATAGGTATTTCAAAGATGCCCAGAACTGAGCTAAACTTGGTATGTGTCCAACTCCTAGAAATAACTTCATGCCCCATCTCCCTTACTTTCAGCTAGTAAGGATCACATAATTCCTAACAAAGTTTTGACACAGATTGCCAATTCGGGCATTCAGAACATATAGCACGTTGCTGTAAGCAAGCACATTCTCATTCAAAGATGCAAGTTACTATGTAGGAACAAGTTTGTATAGGTATTTCAAAGATGCCCAGAACTGAGCTAAACTTGGTATGTCTCCAACTCCAAGAAATAACTTCATGCCCCATCTCCCTTACTTCCAGCTAGTAAGGATCACATAATTCCTAACAAAGTTTTGACACAGATTCCCAATTCGGGCATTCAGAACATATAGCACGTTGCTGTAAGCAAGCACATTCTCATTCAAAGTTGCAAGTTACTATGTAGGAACAAGTTTGTATAGGTATTTCAAAGATGCCCAGAACTGAGCTAAACTTGGTATGTGTCCAACTCCTAGAAATAACTTCATGCCCCATCTCCCTTACTTCCAGCTAGTAAGGATCACATAATTCCTAACAAAGTTTTGACACAGATTGCCAATTCGGGCATTCAGAACATATAGCACGTTGCTGTAAGCAAGCACATTCTCATTCAAAGTTGCAAGTTACTATGTAGGAACAAGTTTGTATAGGTATTTCAAAGATGCCCAGAACTGAGCTAAACTTGGTATGTGTCCAACTCCTAGAAATAACTTCATGCCCCATCTCCCTTACTTCCAGCTAGTAAGGATCACATAATTCCTAACAAAGTTTTGACACAGATTCCCAATTCGGGCATTCAGAACATATAGCACGTTGCTGTAAGCAAGCACATTTTCATTCAAAGTTGCAAGTTCCTATGTAGGAACAAGTTTGTATAGGTATTTCAAAGATGCCCAGAACTGAGCTAAACTTGGTATGTGTCCAACTCCTAGAAATAACTTCATGCCCCATCTCCCTTACTTCCAGCTAGTAAGGATCACATAATTCCTAACAAAGTTTTGACACAGATTCCCAATTCGGGCATTCAGAACATATAGCACGTTGCTGTAAAGAAGCACATTCTCATTCAAAGTTGCAAGTTACTATGTAGGAACAAGTTTGTATAGGTATTTCAAAGATGCCCAGAACTGAGCTAAACTTGGTATGTGTCCAACTCCTAGAAATAACTTCATGCCCCATCTCCCTTACTTCCAGCTAGTAAGGATCACATAATTCCTAACAAAGTTTTGACACAGATTGCCAATTCGGGCATTCAGAACATATAGCACGTTGCTGTAAGCAAGCACATTCTCATTCAAAGTTGCAAGTTACTATGTAGGAACAAGTTTGTATAGGTATTTCAAAGATGCCCAGAACTGAGCTAAACTTGGTATGTCTCCAACTCCAAGAAATAACTTCATGCCCCATCTCCCTTACTTCCAGCTAGTAAGGATCACATAATTCCTAACAAAGTTTTGACACAGATTCCCAATTCGGGCATTCAGAACATATAGCACGTTGCTGTAAGCAAGCACATTCTCATTCAAAGTTGCAAGTTACTATGTAGGAACAAGTTTGTATAGGTATTTCAAAGATGCCCAGAACTGAGCTAAACTTGGTATGTGTCCAACTCCTAGAAATAACTTCATGCCCCATCTCCCTTACTTCCAGCTAGTAAGGATCACATAATTCCTAACAAAGTTTTGACACAGATTGCCAATTCGGGCATTCAGAACATATAGCACCTTGCTGTAAGCAAGCACATTCTCATTCAAAGTTGCAAGTTACTATGTAGGAACAAGTTTGTATAGGTATTTCAAAGATGCCCAGAACTGAGCTAAACTTGGTATGTGTCCAACTCCTAGAAATAACTTCATGCCCCATCTCCCTTACTTCCAGCTAGTAAGGATCACATAATTCCTAACAAAGTTTTGACACAGATTCCCAATTCGGGCATTCAGAACATATAGCACGTTGCTGTAAGCAAGCACATTCTCATTCAAAGATGCAAGTTACTATGAAGGAACAAGTTTGTATAGGTATTTCAAAGATGCCCAGAACTGAGCTAAACTTGGTATGTCTCCAACTCCAAGAAATAACTTCATGCCCCATCTCCCTTACTTCCAGCTAGTAAGGATCACATAATTCCTAACAAAGTTTTGACACAGATTCCCAATTCGGGCATTCAGAACATATAGCACGTTGCTGTAAGCAAGCACATTTTCATTCAAAGTTGCAAGTTACTAGGTAGGAACAAGTTTGTATAGGTATTTCAAAGATGCCCAGAACTGAGCTAAACTTGGTATGTGTCCAACTCCTAGAAATAACTTCATGCCCCATCTCCCTTACGTCCAGCTAGTAAGGATCACATAATTCCTAACAAAGTTTTGACACAGATTCCCAATTCGGGCATTCAGAACATATAGCACGTTGCTGTAAAGAAGCACATTCTCATTCAAAGTTGCAAGTTACTATGTAGGAACAAGTTTGTATAGGTATTTCAAAGATGCCCAGAACTGAGCTAAACTTGGTATGTGTCCAACTCCTAGAAATAACTTCATGCCCCATCTCCCTTACTTCCAGCTAGTAAGGATCACATAATTCCTAACAAAGTTTTGACACAGATTGCCAATTCGGGCATTCAGAACATATAGCACGTTGCTGTAAGCAAGCACATTCTCATTCAAAGATGCAAGTTACTATGTAGGAACAAGTTTGTATAGGTATTTCAAAGATGCCCAGAACTGAGCTAAACTTGGTATGTCTCCAACTCCAAGAAATAACTTCATGCCCCATCTCCCTTACTTCCAGCTAGTAAGGATCACATAATTCCTAACAAAGTTTTGACACAGATTCCCAATTCGGGCATTCAGAACATATAGCACGTTGCTGTAAGCAAGCACATTCTCATTCAAAGTTGCAAGTTACTATGTAGGAACAAGTTTGTATAGGTATTTCAAAGATGCCCAGAACTGAGCTAAACTTGGTATGTGTCCAACTCCTAGAAATAACTTCATGCCCCATCTCCCTTACTTCCAGCTAGTAAGGATCACATAATTCCTAACAAAGTTTTGACACAGATTGCCAATTCGGGCATTCAGAACATATAGCACCTTGCTGTAAGCAAGCACATTCTCATTCAAAGTTGCAAGTTACTATGTAGGAACAAGTTTGTATAGGTATTTCAAAGATGCCCAGAACTGAGCTAAACTTGGTATGTGTCCAACTCCTAGAAATAACTTCATGCCCCATCTCCCTTACTTCCAGCTAGTAAGGATCACATAATTCCTAACAAAGTTTTGACACAGATTCCCAATTCGGGCATTCAGAACATATAGCACGTTGCTGTAAGCAAGCACATTCTCATTCAAAGATGCAAGTTACTATGAAGGAACAAGTTTGTATAGGTATTTCAAAGATGCCCAGAACTGAGCTAAACTTGGTATGTCTCCAACTCCAAGAAATAACTTCATGCCCCATCTCCCTTACTTCCAGCTAGTAAGGATCACATAATTCCTAACAAAGTTTTGACACAGATTCCCAATTCGGGCATTCAGAACATATAGCACGTTGCTGTAAGCAAGCACATTTTCATTCAAAGTTGCAAGTTACTATGTAGGAACAAGTTTGTATAGGTATTTCAAAGATGCCCAGAACTGAGCTAAACTTGGTATGTGTCCAACTCCTAGAAATAACTTCATGCCCCATCTCCCTTACTTCCAGCTAGTAAGGATCACATAATTCCTAACAAAGTTTTGACACAGATTCCCAATTCGGGCATTCAGAACATATAGCACGTTGCTGTAAAGAAGCACATTCTCATTCAAAGTTGCAAGTTACTATGTAGGAACAAGTTAGTATAGGTATTTCAAAGATGCCCAGAACTGAGCTAAACTTGGTATGTGTCCAACTCCTAGAAATAACTTCATGCCCCATCTCCCTTACTTCCAGCTAGTAAGGATCACATAATTCCTAACAAAGTTTTGACACAGATTGCCAATTCGGGCATTCAGAACATATAGCACGTTGCTGTAAGCAAGCACATTCTCATTCAAAGATGCAAGTTACTATGTAGGAACAAGTTTGTATAGGTATTTCAAAGATGCCCAGAACTGAGCTAAACTTGGTATGTCTCCAACTCCAAGAAATAACTTCATGCCCCATTTCCCTTACTTCCAGCTAGTAAGGATCACATAATTCCTAACAAAGTTTTGACACAGATTGCCAATTCGGGCATTCAGAACATATAGCACCTTGCTGTAAGCAAGCACATTCTCATTCAAAGTTGCAAGTTACTATGTAGGAACAAGTTTGTATAGGTATTTCAAAGATGCCCAGAACTGAGCTAAACTTGGTATGTGTCCAACTCCTAGAAATAACTTCATGCCCCATCTCCCTTACTTCCAGCTAGTAAGGATCACATAATTCCTAACAAAGTTTTGACACAAATTCCCAATTCGGGCATTCAGAACATATAGCACGTTGCTGTAAGCAAGCACATTTTCATTCAAAGTTGCAAGTTCCTATGTAGGAACAAGTTTGTATAGGTATTTCAAAGATGCCCAGAACTGAGCTAAACTTGGTATGTGTCCAACTCCTAGAAATAACTTCATGCCCCATCTCCCTTACTTCCAGCTAGTAAGGATCACATAATTCCTAACAAAGTTTTGACACAGATTCCCAATTCGGGCATTCAGAACATATAGCACGTTGCTGTAAAGAAGCACATTCTCATTCAAAGTTGCAAGTTACTATGTAGGAACAAGTTTGTATAGGTATTTCAAAGATGCCCAGAACTGAGCTAAACTTGGTATGTGTCCAACTCCTAGAAATAACTTCATGCCCCATCTCCCTTACTTCCAGCTAGTAAGGATCACATAATTCCTAACAAAGTTTTGACACAGGTTGCCAATTCGGGCATTCAGAACATATAGCACGTTGCTGTAAGCAAGCACATTCTCATTCAAAGATGCAAGTTACTATGTAGGAACAAGTTTGTATAGGTATTTCAAAGATGCCCAGAACTGAGCTAAACTTGGTATGTCTCCAACTCCAAGAAATAACTTCATGCCCCATCTCCCTTACTTCCAGCTAGTAAGGATCACATAATTCCTAACAAAGTTTTGACACAGATTCCCAATTCGGGCATTCAGAACATATAGCACGTTGCTGTAAGCAAGCACATTCTCATTCAAAGTTGCAAGTTACTATGTAGGAACAAGTTTGTATAGGTATTTCAAAGATGCCCAGAACTGAGCTAAACTTGGTATGTGTCCAACTCCTAGAAATAACTTCATGCCCCATCTCCCTTACTTCCAGCTAGTAAGGATCACATAATTCCTAACAAAGTTTTGACACAGATTGCCAATTCGGGCATTCAGAACATATAGCACCTTGCTGTAAGCAAGCACATTCTCTTTCAAAGTTGCAAGTTACTATGTAGGAACAAGTTTGTATAGGTATTTCAAAGATGCCCAGAACTGAGCTAAACTTGGTATGTGTCCAACTCCTAGAAATAACTTCATGCCCCATCTCCCTTACTTCCAGCTAGTAAGGATCACATAATTCCTAACAAAGTTTTGACACAGATTCCCAATTCGGGCATTCAGAACATATAGCACGTTGCCGTAAGAGGGCACATTCTCATTCAAAGTTGCAAGTTACTATGTAGGAACAAGTTTGTATAGGTATTTCAAAGATGCCCAGAACTGAGCTAAACTTGGTATGTGTCCAACTCCTAGAAATAAATTCATGCCCCATCTCCCTTACTTCCAGCTAGTAAGGATCACATAATTCCTAACAAAGTTTTGACACAGATTCCCAATTCGGGCATTCAGAACATATAGCACGTTGCCGCAAGCAAGCAGATTCTCATTCAAAGATGCAAGTTACTATGTAGGAACAAGTTTGTATAGGTATTTCAAAGATGCCCAGAACTGAGCTAAACTTGGTATGTGTCCAACTCCTAGAAATAACTTCATGCCCCATCTCCCTTACTTCCAGCTAGTAAGGATCACATAATTCCTAACAAAGTTTTGACACAGATTGCCAATTCGGGCATTCAGAACATATAGCACGTTGCCGTAAGCAAGCACATTCTCATTCAAAGATGCAAGTTACTATGTAGGAACAAGTTTGTATAGGTATTTCAAAGATGCCCAGAACTGAGCTAAACTTGGTATGTGTCCAACTCCTAGAAATAACTTCATGCCCCACCTCCCTTACTTCCAGCTAGTAAGGATCACATAATTCCTAACAAAGTTTTGACACAGATTCCCAATTCGGGCATTCAGAACATATAGCACGTTGCCGCAAGCAAGCAGATTCTCATTCAAAGATGCAAGTTACTATGTAGGAACAAGTTTGTATAGGTATTTCAAAGATGCCCAGAACTGAGCTAAACTTGGTATGTGTCCAACTCCTAGAAATAACTTCATGCCCCATCTCCCTTACTTCCAGCTAGTAAGGATCACATAATTCCTAACAAAGTTTTGACACAGATTGCCAATTCGGGCATTCAGAACATATAGCCCGTTGCCGTAAGCAAGCACATTCTCATTCAAAGATGCAAGTTACTATGTAGGAACAAGTTTGTATAGGTATTTCAAAGATGCCCAGAACTGAGCTAAACTTGGTATGTGTCCAACTCCTAGAAATAACTTCATGCCCCATCTCCCTTACTTCCAGCTAGTAAGGATCACATAATTCCTAACAAAGTTTTGACACAGATTGCCAATTCGGGCATTCAGAACATATAGCACGTGCTGTAAGCAAGCAGATTCTCATTCAAAGATGCAAGTTACTATGTAGGAACAAGTTTGTATAGGTATTTCAAAGATGCCCAGAACTGAGCTAAACTTGGTATGTGTCCAACTCCTAGAAATAACTTCATGCCCCATCTCCCTTACTTCCAGCTAGTAAGGATCACATAATTCCTAACAAAGTTTTGACACAGATTGCCAATTCGGGCAATCAGAACATATAGCACGTTGCTGTAAGCAAGCACATTCTCATTCAAAGATGCAAGTTACTATGTAGGAACAAGTTTGTATAGGTATTTCAAAGATGCCCAGAACTGAGCTAAACTTGGTATGTGTCCAACTCCTAGAAATAACTTCATGCCCCATCTCCCTTACTTCCAGCTAGTAAGGATCACATAATTCCTAACAAAGTTTTGACACAGATTGCTAATTCTGGCATTCAGAACATATAGCACGTTGCTGTAAGCAAGCACATTCTCATTCAAAGATGCAAGTTACTATGTAGGAACAAGTTTGTATAGGTATTTCAAAGATGCCCAGAACTGAGCTAAACTTGGTATGTCTCCAACTCCTAGAAATAACTTCATGCCCCATCTCCCTTACTTCCAGCTAGTAAGGATCACATAATTCCTAACAAAGTTTTGACACAGATTGCCAATTCGGGCATTCAGAACATATAGCACGTTGCTGTAAGCAAGCACATTCTCATTCAAAGTTGCAAGTTACTATGTAGGAACAAGTTTGTATAGGTATTTCAAAGATGCCCAGAACTGAGCTAAACTTGGTATGTGTCCAACTCCTAGAAATAACTTCATGCCCCATCTCCCTTACTTCCAGCTAGTAAGGATCACATAATTCCTAACAAAGTTTTGACACAGATTGCCAATTCGGGCATTCAGAACATATAGCCCGTTGCCGTAAGCAAGCACATTCTCATTCAAAGATGCAAGTTACTATGTAGGAACAAGTTTGTATAGGTATTTCAAAGATGCCCAGAACTGAGCTAAACTTGGTATGTGTCCAACTCCTAGAAATAACTTCATGCCCCATCTCCCTTACTTCCAGCTAGTAAGGATCACATAATTCCTAACAAAGTTTTGACACAGATTGCCAATTCGGGCATTCAGAACATATAGCACGTGCTGTAAGCAAGCAGATTCTCATTCAAAGATGCAAGTTACTATGTAGGAACAAGTTTGTATAGGTATTTCAAAGATGCCCAGAACTGAGCTAAACTTGGTATGTGTCCAACTCCTAGAAATAACTTCATGCCCCATCTCCCTTACTTCCAGCTAGTAAGGATCACATAATTCCTAACAAAGTTTTGACACAGATTGCCAATTCGGGCAATCAGAACATATAGCACGTTGCTGTAAGCAAGCACATTCTCATTCAAAGATGCAAGTTACTATGTAGGAACAAGTTTGTATAGGTATTTCAAAGATGCCCAGAACTGAGCTAAACTTGGTATGTGTCCAACTCCTAGAAATAACTTCATGCCCCATCTCCCTTACTTCCAGCTAGTAAGGATCACATAATTCCTAACAAAGTTTTGACACAGATTGCTAATTCTGGCATTCAGAACATATAGCACGTTGCTGTAAGCAAGCACATTCTCATTCAAAGATGCAAGTTACTATGTAGGAACAAGTTTGTATAGGTATTTCAAAGATGCCCAGAACTGAGCTAAACTTGGTATGTCTCCAACTCCTAGAAATAACTTCATGCCCCATCTCCCTTACTTCCAGCTAGTAAGGATCACATAATTCCTAACAAAGTTTTGACACAGATTGCCAATTCGGGCATTCAGAACATATAGCACGTTGCTGTAAGCAAGCACATTCTCATTCAAAGTTGCAAGTTACTATGTAGGAACAAGTTTGTATAGGTATTTCAAAGATGCCCAGAACTGAGCTAAACTTGGTATGTGTCCAACTCCTAGAAATAACTTCATGCCCCATCTCCCTTACTTCCAGCTAGTAAGGATCACATAATTCCTAACAAAGTTTTGACACAGATTGCCAATTCGGGCATTCAGAACATATAGCACGTTGCTGTAAGCAAGCACATTTTCATTCAAAGTTGCAAGTTACTATGTAGGAACAAGTTTGTATAGGTATTTCAAAGATGCCCAGAACTGAGCTAAACTTGGTATGTGTCCAACTCCTAGAAATAACTTCATGCCCCATCTCCCTTACTTCCAGCTAGTAAGGATCACATAATTCCTAACAAAGTTTTGACACAGATTGCCAATTCGGGCATTCAGAACATATAGCACGTTGCTGTAAGCAAGCACATTCTCATTCAAAGATGCAAGTTACTATGTAGGAACAAGTTTGTATAGGTATTTCAAAGATGCCCAGAACTGAGCTAAACTTGGTATGTGTCCAACTCCTAGAAATAACTTCATGCCCCATCTCCCTTACTTCCAGCTAGTAAGGATCACATAATTCCTAACAAAGTTTTGACACAGATTCCCAATTCGGGCATTCAGAACATATAGCACGTTGCTGTAAGCAAGCACATTCTCATTCAAAGTTGCAAGTTACTATGTAGGAACAAGATTGTATAGGTATTTCAAAGATGCCCAGAACTGAGCTAAACTTGGTATGTGTCCAACTCCTAGAAATAACTTCATGCCCCATCTCCCTTACTTCCAGCTTGTAAGGATCACATAATTCCTAACAAAGTTTTGACACAGATTCCCAATTCGGGCATTCAGAACATATAGCACGTTGCTGTAAGCAAGCACATTTTCATTCAAAGTTGCAAGTTCCTATGTAGGAACAAGTTTGTATAGGTATTTCAAAGATGCCCAGAACTGAGCTAAACTTGGTATGTGTCCAACTCCTAGAAATAACTTCATGCCCCATCTCCCTTACTTCCAGCTAGTAAGGATCACATAATTCCTAACAAAGTTTTGACACAGATTCCCAATTCGGGCATTCAGAACATATAGCATGTTGCTGTAAAGAAGTACATTCTCATTCAAAGTTGCAAGTTACTATGTAGGAACAAGTTTGTATAGGTATTTCAAAGATGCCCAGAACTGAGCTAAACTTGGTATGTGTCCAACTCCTAGAAATAACTTCATGCCCCATCTCCCTTACTTCCAGCTAGTAAGGATCACATAATTCCTAACAAAGTTTTGACACAGATTGCCAATTCGGGCATTCAGAACATATAGCACGTTGCTGTAAGCAAGCACATTCTCATTCAAAGATGCAAGTTACTATGTAGGAACAAGTTTGTATAGGTATTTCAAAGATGCCCAGAACTGAGCTAAACTTGGTATGTCTCCAACTCCAAGAAATAACTTCATGCCCCATCTCCCTTACTTCCAGCTAGTAAGGATCACATAATTCCTAACAAAGTTTTGACACAGATTCCCAATTCGGGCATTCAGAACATATAGCACGTTGCTGTAAGCAAGCACATTCTCATTCAAAGTTGCAAGTTACTATGTAGGAACAAGTTTGTATAGGTATTTCAAAGATGCCCAGAACTGAGCTAAACTTGGTATGTGTCCAACTCCTAGAAATAACTTCATGCCCCATCTCCCTTACTTCCAGCTAGTAAGGATCACATAATTCCTAACAAAGTTTTGACACAGATTGCCAATTCGGGCATTCAGAACATATAGCACCTTGCTGTAAGCAAGCACATTCTCATTCAAAGTTGCAAGTTACTATGTAGGAACAAGTTTGTATAGGTATTTCAAAGATGCCCAGAACTGAGCTAAACTTGGTATGTGTCCAACTCCTAGAAATAACTTCATGCCCCATCTCCCTTACTTCCAGCTAGTAAGGATCACATAATTCCTAACAAAGTTTTGACACAGATTCCCAATTCGGGCATTCAGAACATATAGCACGTTGCTGTAAGCAAGCACATTCTCATTCAAAGATGCAAGTTACTATGTAGGAACAAGTTTGTATAGGTATTTCAAAGATGCCCAGAACTGAGCTAAACTTGGTATGTCTCCAACTCCAAGAAATAACTTCATGCCCCATCTCCCTTACTTCCAGCTAGTAAGGATCACATAATTCCTAACAAAGTTTTGACACAGATTCCCAATTCGGGCATTCAGAACATATAGCACGTTGCTGTAAGCAAGCACATTCTCATTCAAAGTTGCAAGTTACAATGTAGGAACAAGTTTGTATAGGTATATCAAAGATGCCCAGAACTGAGCTAAAGTTGGTATGTGTCCAACTCCTAGAAATAACTTCATGCCCCATCTCCCTTACTTCCAGCTAGTAAGGATCACATAATTCCTAACAAAGTTTTGACACAGATTCCCAATTCGGGCATTCAGAACATATAGCACGTTGCTGTAAGCAAGCACATTCTCATTCAAAGTTGCAAGTTACTATGTAGGAACAAGTTTGTATAGGTATTTCAAAGATGCCCAGAACTGAGCTAAACTTGGTATGTGTCCAACTCCTAGAAATAACTTCATGCCCCATCTCCCTTACTTCCAGCTAGTAAGGATCACATAATTCCTAACAAAGTTTTGACACAGATTCCCAATTCGGGCATTCAGAACATATAGCACGTTGCTGCAAGCAAGCAGATTTTCATTCAAAGATGCAAGTTACTATGTAGGAACAAGTTTGTATAGGTATTTCAAAGATGCCCAGAACTGAGCTAAACTTGGTATGTGTCCAACTCCTAGAAATAACTTCATGCCCCATCTCCCTTACTTCCAGCTAGTAAGGATCACATAATTCCTAACAAAGTTTTGACACAGATTGCCAATTCGGGCATTCAGAACATATAGCACGTTGCCGTAAGCAAGCACATTCTCATTCAAAGATGCAAGTTACTATGTAGGAACAAGTTTGTATAGGTATTTCAAAGATGCCCAGAACTGAGCTAAACTTGGTATGTGTCCAACTCCTAGAAATAACTTCATGCCCCATCTCCCTTACTTCCAGGTGGTAAGGATCACATAATTCCTAACAAAGTTTTGACACAGATTCCAAAATCGGGCATTCGGAACATATAGCACGTTGCTGTAAGCAAGCACATTTTCATTCAAAGTTGCAAGTTACTAGGTAGGAACAAGTTTGTATAGGTATTTCAAAGATGCCCAGAACTGAGCTAAACTTGGTATGTGTCCAACTCCTAGAAATAACTTCATGCCCCATCTCCCTTACTTCCAGCTAGTAAGGATCACATAATTCCTAACAAAGTTTTGACACAGATTCCCAATTCGGGCATTCAGAACATATAGCACGTTGCTGTAAGCAAGCACATTTTCATTCAAAGTTGCAAGTTACTATGTAGGAACAAGTTTGTATAGGTATTTCAAAGATGCCCAGAACTGAGCTAAACTTGGTATGTGTCCAACTCCTAGAAATAACTTCATGCCCCATCTCCCTTACTTCCAGCTAGTAAGGATCACATAATTCCTAACAAAGTTTTGACACAGATTCCCAATTCGGGCATTCAGAACATATAGCACGTTGCTGTAAAGAAGCACATTCTCATTCAAAGTTGCAAGTTACTATGTAGGAACAAGTTTGTATAGGTATTTCAAGGATGCCCAGAACTGAGCTAAACTTGGTATGTGTCCAACTCCTAGAAATAACTTCATGCCCCATCTCCCTTACTTCCAGCTAGTAAGGATCACATAATTCCTAACAAAGTTTTGACACAGATTGCCAATTCGGGCATTCAGAACATATAGCACGTTGCTGTAAGCAAGCAGATTCTCATTCAAAGATGCAAGTTACTATGTAGGAACAAGTTTGTATAGGTATTTCAAAGATGCCCAGAACTGAGCTAAACTTGGTATGTCTCCAACTCCAAGAAATAACTTCATGCCCCATCTCCCTTACTTCCAGCTAGTAAGGATCACATAATTCCTAACAAAGTTTTGACACAGATTCCCAATTCGGGCATTCAGAACATATAGCACCTTGCTGTAAGCAAGCACATTCTCATTCAAAGATGCAAGTTACTATGTAGGAACAAGTTTGTATAGGTATTTCAAAGATGCCCAGAACTGAGCTAAACTTGGTATCTGTCCAACTCCTAGAAATAACTTCATGCCCCATCTCCCTTACTTCCAGCTAGTAAGGATCACATAATTCCTAACAAAGTTTTGACACAGATTCCCAATTCGGGCATTCAGAACATATAGCACGTTGCTGTAAGCAAGCACATTCTCATTCAAAGATGCAAGTTACTATGTAGGAACAAGTTTGTATAGGTATTTCAAAGATGCCCAGAACTGAGCTAAACTTGGTATGTGTCCAACTCCTAGAAATAACTTCATGCCCCATCTCCCTTACTTCCAGCTAGTAAGGACCGCATAATTCCTAACAAAGTTTTGACACAGATTCCCAATTCGGGCATTCAGAACATATAGCACGTTGCTGTAAGCAAGCACATTCTCATTCAAAGATGCAAGTTACTATGTAGGAACAAGTTTGTATAGGTATTTCAAAGATGCCCAGAACTGAGCTAAACTTGGTATGTCTCCAACTCCAAGAAATAACTTGATGCCCCATCTCCCTTACTTCCAGCTAGTAAGGATCACATAATTCCTAACAAAGTTTTGACACAGATTGCCAATTCGGGCATTCAGAACATATAGCACGTTGCTGTAAGCAAGCACATTCTCATTCAAAGTTGCAAGTTACTATGTAGGAACAAGTTTGTATAGGTATTTCAAAGATGCCCAGAACTGAGCTAAACTTGGTATGTGTCCAACTCCTAGAAATAACTTCATGCCCCATCTCCCTTACTTCCAGCTAGTAAGGATCACATAATTCCTAACAAAGTTTTGACACATATTCCCAATTCGGGCATTCAGAACATATAGCACGTTGCTGTAAGCAAGCACATTCTCATTCAAAGATGCAAGTTACTATGTAGGAACAAGTTTGTATAGGTATTTCAAAGATGCCCAGAACTGAGCTAAACTTGGTATGTGTCCAACTCCTAGAAATAACTTCATGCCCCATCTCCCTTACTTCCAGCTAGTAAGGATCACATAATTCCTAACAAAGTTTTGACACAGATTCCCAATTCGGGCATTCAGAACATATAGCACGTTGCTGCAAGCAAGCAGATTCTCATTCAAAGATGCAAGTTACTATGTAGGAACAAGTTTGTATAGGTATTTCAAAGATGCCCAGAACTGAGCTAAACTTGGTATGTGTCCAACTCCTAGAAATAACTTCATGCCCCATCTCCCTTACTTCCAGCTAGTAAGGATCACATAATTCCTAACAAAGTTTTGACACAGATTGCCAATTCGGGCATTCAGAACATATAGCACGTTGCCGTAAGCAAGGACATTCTCATTCAAAGATGCAAGTTACTATGTAGGAACAAGTTTGTATAGGTATTTCAAAGATGCCCAGAACTGAGCTAAACTTGGTATGTGTCCAACTCCTAGAAATAACTTCATGCCCCATCTCCCTTACTTCCAGGTGGTAAGGATCACATAATTCCTAACAAAGTTTTGACACAGATTCCCAATTCGGGCATTCAGAACATATAGCACGTTGCCGTAAGCAAGCAGATTCTCATTCAAAGATGCAAGTTACTATGTAGGAACAAGTTTGTATAGGTATTTCAAAGATGCCCAGAACTGGGCTACACTTGGTATGTGTCCAACTCCTAGAAATAACTTCATGCCCCATCTCCCTTACTTCCAGCTAGTAAGGATCACATAATTCGTAACAAAGTTTTCACACAGATTGCCAATTCGGGCAATCAGAACATATAGCCCGTTGCCGTAAGCAAGCACATTCTCATTCAAAGTTGCAAGTTACTATGTAGGAACAAGTTTGTATAGGTATTTCAAAGATGCCCAGAACTGAGCTAAACTTGGTATGTGTCCAACTCCTAGAAATAACTTCATGCCCCATCTCCCTTACTTCCAGCTAGTAAGGATCACATAATTCCTAACAAAGTTTTGACACAGATTGCCAATTCGGGCATTCAGAACATATAGCACTTTGCTGTAAGCAAGCACATTCTCATTCAAAGATGCAAGTTACTATGTAGGAACAAGTTTGTATAGGTATTTCAAAGATGCCCAGAACTGAGCTAAACTTGGTATGTGTCCAACTCCTAGAAATAACTTCATGCCCCATCTCCCTTACTTCCAGCTAGTAAGGATCGCATAATTCCTAACAAAGTTTTGACACAGATTCCCAATTCGGGCATTCAGAACATATAGCACGTTGCTGTAAGCAAGCACATTCTCATTCAAAGATGCAAGTTACTATGTAGGAACAAGTTTGTATAGGTATTTCAAAGATGCCCAGAACTGAGCTAAACTTGGTATGTGTCCAACTCCAAGAAATAACTTCATGCCCCATCTCCCTTACTTCCAGCTAGTAAGGATCACATAATTCCTAACAAAGTTTTGACACAGATTGCCAATTCGGGCATTCAGAACATATAGCACCTTGCTGTAAGCAAGCACATTCTCATTCAAAGTTGCAAGTTACTATGTAGGAACAAGTTTGTATAGGTATTTCAAAGATGCGCAGAACTGAGCTAAACTTGGTATGTGTCCAACTCCTAGAAATAACTTCATGCCCCATCTCCCTTACTTCCAGCTAGTAAGGATCACATAATTCCTAACAAAGTTTTGACACAGATTGCCAATTCGGGCATTCAGAACATATAGCACGTTGCTGTAAGCAAGCACATTCTCATTCAAAGATGCAAGTTACTATGTAGGAACAAGTTTGTATAGGTATTTCAAAGATGCCCAGAACTGAGCTAAACTTGGTATGTGTCCAACTCCTAGAAATAACTTCATGCCCCATCTCCCTTACTTCCAGCTAGTAAGGATCACATAATTCCTAACAAAGTTTTGACACAGATTCCCAATTCGGGCATTCAGAACATATAGCACGTTGCTGCAAGCAAGCAGATTCTCATTCAAAGATGCAAGTTACTATGTAGGAACAAGTTTGTATAGGTATTTCAAAGATGCCCAGAACTGAGCTAAACTTGGTATGTGTCCAACTCCTAGAAATAACTTCATGCCCCATCTCCCTTACTTCCAGCTAGTAAGGATCACATAATTCCTAACAAAGTTTTGACACAGATTGCCAATTCGGGCATTCGGAACATATAGCACGTTGCCGTAAGCAAGCACATTCTCATTCAAAGATGCAAGTTACTATGTAGGAACAAGTTTGTATAGGTATTTCAAAGATGCCCAGAACTGAGCTAAACTTGGTATGTGTCCAACTCCTAGAAATAACTTCATGTCCCATCTCCCTTACTTCCAGGTGGTAAGGATCACATAATTCCTAACAAAGTTTTGACACAGATTCCCAATTCGGGCATTCAGAACATATAGCACGTTGCCGTAAGCAAGCAGATTCTCATTCAAAGATGCAAGTTACTATGTAGGAACAAGTTTGCATAGGTATTTCAAAGATGCCCAGAACTGGGCTACACTTGGTATGTGTCCAACTCCTAGAAATAACTTCATGCCCCATCTCCCTTACTTCCAGCTAGTAAGGATCACATAATTCGTAACAAAGTTTTCACACAGATTGCCAATTCGGGCAATCAGAACATATAGCCCGTTGCCGTAAGCAAGCACATTCTCATTCAAAGATGCAAGTTACTATGTAGGAACAAGTTTGTATAGGTATTTCAAAGATGCCCAGAACTGAGCTAAACTTGGTATGTGTCCAACTCCTAGAAATAACTTCATGCCCCATCTCCCTTACTTCCAGCTAGTAAGGATCACATAATTCCTAACAAAGTTTTGACACAGATTGCCAATTCGGGCATTCAGAACATATAGCACGTTGCTGTAAGCAAGCACATTCTCATTTAAAGATGCAAGTTACTATGTAGGAACAAGTTTGTATAGGTATTTCAAAGATGCCCAGAACTGAGCTAAACTTGGTATGTGTCCAACTCCTAGAAATATCTTCATGCCCCATCTCCCTTACTTCCAGCTAGTAAGGATCACATAATTCCTAACAAAGTTTTGACACAGAATCCCAAATCGGGCATTCGGAACATATAGCACGTTGCTGTAAGCAAGCACATTTTCATTCAAAGTTGCAAGTTACTAGGTAGGAACAAGTTTGTATAGGTATTTCAAAGATGCCCAGAACTGAGCTAAACTTGGTATGTGTCCAACTCCTAGAAATAACTTCATGCCCCATCTCCCTTAATCCAGCTAGTAAGGATCACATAATTCCTAACAAAGTTTTGACACAGATTCCCAATTCGGGCATTCAGAACATATAGCACGTTGCTGTAAGCAAGCACATTCTCATTCAAAGTTGCAAGTTACTATGTAGGAACAAGTTTGTATAGGTATTTCAAAGATGCCCAGAACTGAGCTAAACTTGGTATGTGTCCAACTCCTAGAAATAACTTCATGCCCCATCTCCCTTACTTCCAGCTAGTAAGGATCACATAATTCCTAACAAAGTTTTGACACAGATTCCCAATTCGGGCATTCAGAACATATAGCACGTTGCTGTAAGCAAGCACATTCTCATTCAAAGATGCAAGTTACTATGTAGGAACAAGTTTGTATAGGTATTTCAAAGATGCCCAGAACTGAGCTAAACTTGGTATGTGTCCAACTCCTAGAAATACCTTCATGCCCCATCTCCCTTACTTCCAGCTAGTAAGGATCACATAATTCCTAACAAAGATTTGACACAGATTGCCAATTCGGGCATTCAGAACATATAGCACGTTGCTGTAAGCAAGCACATTCTCATTCAAAGATGCAAGTTACTATGTAGGAACAAGTTTGTATAGGTATTTCAAAGATGCCCAGAACTGAGCTAAACTTGGTATGTCTCCAACTCCAAGAAATAACTTCATGCCCCATCTCCCTTACTTCCAGCTAGTAAGGATCACATAATTCCTAACAAAGTTTTGACACAGATTCCCAATTCGGGCATTCAGAACATATAGCACGTTGCTGTAAGCAAGCACATTCTCATTCAAAGTTGCAAGTTACTATGTAGGAAAAAGTTTGTATAGGTATTTCAAAGATGCCCAGAACTGAGCTAAACTTGGTATGTGTCCAACTCCTAGAAATAACTTCATGCCCCATCTCCCTTACTTCCAGCTAGTAAGGATCACATAATTCCTAACAAAGTTTTGACACAGATTCCCAATTCGGCATTCAGAACATATAGCACGTTGCTGTAAGCAAGCACATTTTCATTCAAAGTTGCAAGTTACTATGTAGGAACAAGTTTGTATAGGTATTTCAAATATGCCCAGAATGAGCTAAACTTGGTATGTGTCCAACTCCTAGAAATAACTTCATGCCCCATCTCCCTTACTTCCAGCTAGTAAGGATCACATAATTCCTAACAAAGTTTTGACACAGATTCCCTATTCGGGCATTCAGAACATATAGCACGTTGCTGTAAGCAAGCAGATTCTCATACAAAGATGCAAGTTACTATGTAGGAACAAGTTTGTATAGGTATTTCAAAGATGCCCAGAACTGAGCTAAACTTGGTATGTGTCCAACTCCTAGAAATAACTTCATGCCCCATCTCCCTTACTTCCAGCTAGTAAGGATCACATAATTCCTAACAAAGTTTTGACACAGATTGCCAATTCGGGCATTCAGAACATATAGCACGTTGCTGTAAGCAAGCACATTCTCATTCAAAGATGCAAGTTACTATGTAGGAACAAGTTTGTATAGGTATTTCAAAGATGCCCAGAACTGAGCTAAACTTGGTATGTGTCCAACTCCTAGAAATAACTTCATGCCCCATCTCCCTTACTTCCAGCTAGTAAGGATCACATAATTCCTAACAAAGTTTTGACACAGATTCCCAAATCGGGCATTCAGAACATATAGCACGTTGCTGCAAGCAAGCACATTCTCATTCAAAGTTGCAAGTTACTATGTAGGAACAAGTTTGTATAGGTATTTCAAAGATGCCCAGAACTGAGCTAAACTTGGTATGTGTCCAACTCCTAGAAATAACTTCATGCCCCATCTCCCTTACTTCCAGCTAGTAAGGATCACATAATTCCTAACAAAGTTTTGACACAGATTCCCAATTCGGGCATTCAGAACATATAGCACGTTGCTGCAAGCAAGCACATTCTCATTCAAAGTTGCAAGTTACTATGTAGGAACAAGTTTGTATAGGTTTTTCAAAGATGCCCAGAACTGAGCTAAACTTGGTATGTGTCCAACTCCTAGAAATAACTTCATGCCCCATCTCCCTTGCTAACAGCTAGTAAGTATCACATAATTCCTAACAAAGTTTTGACACAGATTCCCAATTCGGGCATTCAGAACATATAGCACGTTGCTGTAAGCGAGCACATTCTCATTCAAAGTTGCAAGTTACTATGTAGGAACAAGTTTGTATAGGTATTTCAAAGATGCCCAAAACTGAGCTAAACTTGGTATGTGTCCAACTCCTAGAAATAACTTCATGCCCCATCTCCCTTACTTCCAGCTAGTAAGGATCACATAATTCCTAACAAAGTTTTGACACAGATTGCCAATTCGGGCATTCAGAACATATAGCACGTTGCTGCAAGCAAGCAGATTCTCATTCAAAGAAGCAAGTTACTATGTAGGAACAAGTTTGTATAGGTATTTCAAAGATGCCCAGAACTGAGCTAAACTTGGTATGTGTCCAACTCCTAGAAATAACATCATGCCCCATCTCCCTTACTTCCAGCTAGTAAGGATCACATAATTCCTAACAAAGTTTTGACACAGATTGCCAATTCGGGCATTCAGAACATATAGCACGTTGCTGTAAGCAAGCACATTCTCATTCAAAGATGCAAGTTACTATGTAGGAACAAGTTTGTATAGGTATTTCAAAGATGCCCAGAACTGAGCTAAACTTGGTATGTGTCCAACTGCTAGAAATAACTTCATGCCCCATCTCCCTTACTTCCATCTAGTAAGGATCACATAATTCCTAACAAAGTTTTGACACAGATTCCCAAATCGGGCATTCAGAACATATAGCACGTTGCTGCAAGCAAGCACATTCTCATTCAAAGTTGCAAGTTACTATGTAGGAACAAGTTTGTATAGGTATTTCAAAGATGCCCAGAACTGAGCTAAACTTGGTATGTGTCCAACTCCTAGAAATAACTTCATGCCCCATCTCCCTTACTTCCAGCTAGTAAGGATCACATAATTCCTAACAAAGTTTTGACACAGATTCCCAATTCGGGCATTCAGAACATATAGCACGTTGCTGTAAGCAAGCACATTCTCATTCAAAGTTGCAAGTTACTATGTAGGAACAAGTTTGTATAGGTATTTCAAAGATGCCCAGAACTGAGCTAAACTTGGTATGTGTCCAACTCCTAGAAATAACTTCATGCCCCATCTCCCTGACTTCCAGCTAGTAAGGATCACATAATTCCTAACAAAGTTTTGACACAGATTCCCAATTCGGGCATTCAGAACATATAGCACGTTGCTGTAAGCAAGCACATTTTCATTCAAAGTTGCAAGTTACTATGTAGGAACAAGTTTGTATAGGTATTTCAAAGATGCCCAGAACTGAGCTAAACTAGGTATGTGTCCAACTCCTAGAAATAACTTCATGCCCCATCTCCCTGACTTCCAGCTAGTAAGGATCACATAATTCCTAACAAAGTTTTGACACAGATTTCCAAATCGGGCATTCAGAACATATAGCACGTTGCTGCAAGCAAGCAGATTCTCATTCAAAGATGCAAGTTACTATGTAGGAACAAGTTTGTATAGGTATTTCAAAGATGCCCAGAACTGAGCTAAACTAGGTATGTGTCCAACTCCTAGAAATAACTTCATGCCCCATCTCACTTACTTCCAGCTAGTAAGGATCACATAATTCCTAACAAAGTTTTGACACAGATTCCCAATTCGGGCATTCAGAACATATAGCACGTTGCTGCAAGCAAGCACATTCTCATTCAAAGTTGCAAGTTACTATGTAGGAACAAGTTTGTATAGGTATTTCAAAGATGCCCAGAACTGAGCTAAACTTGGTATGTGTCCAACTCCTAGAAATAACTTCATGCCCCATCTCCCTTACTTCCAGCTAGTAAGGATCACATAATTCCTAACAAAGTTTTGACACAGATTCCCAATTCGGGCATTCAGAACATATAGCACGTTGCTGTAAGCAAGCACATTTTCATTCAAAGTTGCAAGTTACTATGTAGGAACAAGTTTGTATAGGTATTTCAAAGATGCCCAGAACTGAGCTAAACTTGGTATGTGTCCAACTCCTAGAAATAACTTCATGCCCCATCTCCCTTACTTCCAGCTGGTAAGGATCACATAATTCCTAACAAAGTTTTGACACAGATTCCCAATTCGGGCATTCAGAACATATAGCACGTTTCTGTAAGCAAGCACATTCTCATTCAAAGATGCAAGTTACTATGTAGGAACAAGTTTGTATAGGTATTTCAAAGATGCCCAGAACTGAGCTAAACTTGGTATGTGTCCAACTCCTAGAAATAACTTCATGCCCCATCTCCCTTACTCCAGCTAGTAAGGATCACATAATTCTTAACAAAGTTTTGACACAGATTCCCAATTCGGGCATTCAGAACATATAGCACGTTGCTGTAAGCAAGCACATTCTCATTCAAAGATGCAAGTTACTATGTAGGAACAAGTTTGTATAGGTATTTCAAAGATGCCCAGAACTGAGCTAAACTTGGTATGTGTCCAACTCCTAGAAATAACTTCATGCCCCATCTCCCTTACTTCCAGCTAGTAAGGATCACATAATTCCTAACAAAGTTTTGACACAGATTCCCAATTCGGGCATTCAGAACATATAGCACGTTGCTGTAAGCAAGCACATTCTCATTCAAAGATGCAAGTTACTATGTAGGAACAAGTTTGTATAGGTATTTCAAAGATGCCCAGAACTGAGCTAAACTTGGTATGTGTCCAACTCCTAGAAATAACTTCATGCCCCGTCTCCCTTACTTCCAGCTAGTAAGGATCACATAATTCCTAACAAAGTTTTGACACAGATTCCCAATTCGGGCATTCAGAACATATAGCACGTTGCTGTAAGCAAGCACATTCTCATTCAAAGATGCAAGTTACTATGTAGGAACAAGTTTGTATAGGTATTTCAAAGATGCCCAGAACTGAGCTAAACTTGGTATGTGTCCAACTCCTAGAAATAACTTCATGCTCCGTCTCCCTTACTTCCAGCTAGTAAGGATCACATAATTCCTAACAAAGTTTTGACACAGATTCCCAATTCGGGCATTCAGAACATATAGCACGTTGCTGTAAGCAAGCACATTCTCATTCAAAGATGCAAGTTACTATGTAGGAACAAGTTTGTATAGGTATTTCAAAGATGCCCAGAACTGAGCTAAACTTGGTATGTGTCCAACTCCTAGAAATAACTTCATGCCCCATCTCCCTTACTTCCAGCTGGTAAGGATCACATAATTCCTAACAAAGTTTTGACACAGATTCCCAATTCGGGCATTCAGAACATATAGCACGTTGCTGTAAGCAAGCACATTCTCATTCAAAGTTGCAAGTTACTATGTAGGAACAAGTTTGTATAGGTATTTCAAAGATGCCCAGAACTGAGCTAAACTTGGTATGTGTCCAACTCCTAGAAATATCTTCATGCCCCATTTCCCTTACTTCCAGCTGGTAAGGATCACATAATTCCTAACAAAGTTTTGACACAGATTCCCAATTCGGGCATTCAGAACATATAGCACGTTGCTGTAAGCAAGCACATTCTCATACAAAGATGCAAGTTACTATGTAGGAACAAGTTTGTATAGGTATTTCAAAGATGCCCAGAACTGAGCTAAACTTGGTATGTGTCCAACTCCTAGAAATAACTTCATGCCCCATCTCTCTTACTTCCAGCTAGTAAGGATCACATAATTCCTAACAAAGTTTTGACACAGATTGCCAATTCGGGCATTCAGAACATATAGCACGTTGCTGCAAGCAAGCACATTCTCATTCAAAGATGCAAGTTACTATGTAGGAACAAGTTGGTATAGGTATTTCAAAGATGCCCAGAACTGAGCTAAACTTGGTATGTGTCCAAGTCCTAGAAATAACTTCATGCCCCATCTCCCTTACTTCCAGCTAGTAAGGATCACATAATTCCTAACAAAGTTTTGACACAGATTGCCAATTCGGGCATTCAGAACATATAGCACGTTGCTGCAAGCAAGCACATTCTCATTCAAAGTTGCAAGTTACTATGTAGGAACAAGTTTGTATAGGTTTTTCAAAGAAGCCAAGAACTGAGCTAAACTTGGTATGTGTCCAACTCCTAGAAATAACTTCATGCCCCATCTCCCTTACTTCCAGCTAGTAAGGATCACATAATTCCTAACAAAGTTTTGACACAGATTCCCAATTCGCTCATTCAGAACATATAGCACGTTGCTGTAAGCAAGCACATTCTCATTCAAAGTTGCAAGTTACTATGTAGGAACAAGTTTGTATAGGTATTTCAAAGATGCCCAGAACTGAGCTAAACTTGATATGTGTCCAACTCCTAGAAATAACTTCATGCCCCATCTCCCTTACTTCCAGCTAGTAAGGATCACATAATTCCTAACAAAGTTTTGACACAGATTGCCAATTGGGGCATTCAGAACATATAGCACGTTGCTGCAAGCAAGCACATTTTCATTCAAAGTTGCAAGTTACTATGTAGGAACAAGTTTGTATAGGTATTTCAAAGATGCCCAGAACTGAGCTAAACTTGGTATGTGTCCAACTCCTAGAAATAACTTCATGCCCCATCTCCCTTACTTCCAGCTAGTAAGGATCACATAATTCCTAACAAAGTTTTGACACAGATTCCCAATTCGGGCATTCAGAACATATAGCACGTTGCTGTAAGCAAGCACATTCTCATTCAAAGTTGCAAGTTACTATGTAGGAACAAGTTTGTATAGGTATTTCAAAGATGCCCAGAACTGAGCTAAACTTGGTATGTGTCCAACTCCTAGAAATAACTTCATGCCCCATCTCCCTTACTTCCAGCTGGTAAGGATCACATAATTCCTAACAAAGTTTTGACACAGATTCCCAATTCGGGCATTCAGAACATATAGCACGTTGCTGTAAGCAAGCACATTCTCATTCAAAGATGCAAGTTACTATGCAGGAACAAGTTTGTATAGGTATTTCAAAGATGCCCAGAACTGAGCTAAACTTGGTATGTGTCCAACTCCTAGAAATAACTTCATGCCCCATTTCCCTTACTTCCAGCTAGTAAGGATCACATAATTCCTAACAAAGTTTTGACACAGATTCCCAATTCGGGCATTCAGAACATATAGCACGTTGCTGTAAGCAAGCACATTCTCATTCAAAGATGCAAGTTACTATGCAGGAACAAGTTTGTATAGGTATTTCAAAGATGCCCAGAACTGAGCTAAACTTGGTATGTGTCCAACTCCTAGAAATAACTTCATGCCCCATCTCCCTTACTTCCAGCTAGTAAGGATCACATAATTCCTAACAAAGTTTTGATACAGATTGCCAATTCGGGCATTCAGAACATATAGCACGTTGCTGTAAGCAAGCACATTCTCATTCAAAGATGCAAGTTACTATGTAGGAACAAGTTTGTATAGGTATTTCAAAGATGCCCAGAACTGAGCTAAACTTGGTATGTGTCCAACTCCTAGAAATAACTTCATGCTCCATCTCCCTTACTTCCAGCTAGTAAGGATCACATAATTCCTAACAAAGTTTTGACACAGATTGCCAATTCGGGCATTCAGAACATATAGCACGTTGCTGTAAGCAAGCACATTCTCATTCAAAGATGCAAGTTACTATGTAGGAACAAGTTTGTATAGGTATTTCAAAGATGCCCAGAACTGAGCTAAACTTGGTATGTGTCCAACTCCTAGAAATAACTTCATGCCCCATCTCCCTTACTTCCAGCTAGTAAGGATCACATAATTCCTAACAAAGTTTTGACACAGATTGCCAATTCGGGCATTCAGAACATATAGCACGTTGCCGTAAGCAAGCACATTCTCATTCAAAGATGCAAGTTACTATGTAGGAACAAGTTTGTATAGGTATTTCAAAGATGCCCAGAACTGAGCTAAACTTGGTATGTGTCCAACTCCTAGAAATAACTTCATGCCCCATCTCCCTTACTTCCAGCTAGTAAGGATCACATAATTCCTAACAAAGTTTTGACACAGATTGCCAATTCGGGCATTCAGAACATATAGCACGTTGCTGCAAGCAAGCACATTCTCATTCAAAGATGCAAGTTACTATGTAGGAACAAGTTTGTATAGGTATTTCAAAGATGCACAGAACTGAGCTAAACTTGGTATGTGTCCAACTCCTAGAAATAACTTCATGCCCCATCTCCCTTACTTCCAGCTAGTAAGGATCACATAATTCCTAACAAAGTTTTGACACAGATTCCCAATTCGGGCATTCAGAACATATAGCACGTTGCTGTAAGCAAGCACATTCTCATTCAAAGATGCAAGTTACTATGTAGGAACAAGTTTGTATAGGTATTTCAAAGATGCCCAGAACTGAGCTAAACTTGGTATGTGTCCAACTCCTAGAAATAACTTCATGCCCCATCTCCCTTACTTCCAGCTAGTAAGGATCACATAATTCCTAACAAAGTTTTGACACAGATTGCCAATTCGGGCATTCAGAACATATAGCACGTTGCTGCAAGCAAGCACATTCTCATTCAAAGATGCAAGTTACTATGTAGGAACAAGTTTTTATAGGTATTTCAAAGATGCCCAGAACTGAGCTAAACTTGGTATGTGTCCAACTCCTAGAAATAACTTCATGCCCCATCTCCCTTACTTCCAGCTAGTAAGGATCACATAATTCCTAACAAAGTTTTGACACAGATTGCCAATTCGGGCATTCAGAACATATAGCACGTTGCTGCAAGCAAGCACATTCTCATTCAAAGATGCAAGTTACTATGTAGGAACAAGTTTTTATAGGTATTTCAAAGATGCCCAGAACTGAGCTAAACTTGGTATGTGTCCAACTCCTAGAAATAATTTCATGCCCCATCTCCCTTACTTCCAGCTAGTAAGGATCACATAATTCCTAACAAAGTTTTGACACAGATTCCCAATTCGGGCATTCAGAACATATAGCACGTTGCTGTAAGCAAGCACATTCTCATTCAAAGTTGCAAGTTACTATGTAGTAACAAGTTTGTATAGGTATTTCAAAGAAGCCCAGAACTGAGCTAAACTTGATATGTGTCCAACTCCTAGAAATAATTTCATGCCCCATCTCCCTTACTTCCAGCTAGTAAGGATCACATAATTCCTAACAAAGTTTTGACACAGATTCCCAATTCGGGAATTCAGAACATATAGCACGTTGCTGTAAGCAAGCACATTTTCATTCAAAGATGCAAGTTACTATGTAGGAACAAGTTTGTATAGGTATTTTAAAGATGCCCAGAAGTGAGCTAAACTTGATATGTGTCCAACTCCTAGAAATAACTTCATGTCCCATCTCCCTTACTTCCAGCTAGTAAGGATCACATAATTCCTAACAAAGTTTTGACACAGATTGCCAATTCGGGCATTCAGAACATATAGCACGTTGCTGTAAGCAAGCACATTCTCATTCAAAGATGCAAGTTACTATGTAGGAACAAGTTTGTATAGGTATTTCAAAGATGCCCAGAACTGGGCTACACTTGGTATGTGTCCAACTCCTAGAAATAACTTCATGCCCCATCTCCCTTACTTCCAGGTGGTAAGGATCACATAATTCCTAACAAAGTTTTGACACAGATTCCCAATTCGGGCATTCAGAACATATAGCACGTTGCCGTAAGCAAGCACATTCTCATTCAAAGATGCAAGTTACTATGTAGGAACAAGTTTGCATAGGTATTTCAAAGATGCCCAGAACTGGGCTACACTTGGTATGTGTCCAACTCCTAGAAATAACTTCATGCCCCATCTCCCTTACTTCCAGCTAGTAAGGATCACATAATTCGTAACAAAGTTTTCACACAGATTGCCAATTCGGGCAATCAGAACATATAGCCCGTTGCCGTAAGCAAGCACATTCTCATTCAAAGATGCAAGTTACTATGTAGGAACAAGTTTGTATAGGTATTTCAAAGATGCCCAGAACTGAGCTAAACTTGGTATGTGTCCAACTCCTAGAAATAACTTCATGCCCCATCTCCCTTACTTCCAGCTAGTAAGGATCACATAATTCCTAACAAAGTTTTGACACAGATTGCCAATTTGGGCATTCAGAACATATAGCACGTTGCTGTAAGCAAGCACATTCTCATTTAAAGATGCAAGTTACTATGTAGGAACAAGTTTGTATAGGTATTTCAAAGATGCCCAGAACTGAGCTAAACTTGGTATGTGTCCAACTCCTAGAAATATCTTCATGCCCCATCTCCCTTACTTCCAGCTAGTAAGGATCACATAATTCCTAACAAAGTTTTGACACAGAATCCCAAATCGGGCATTCGGAACATATAGCACGTTGCTGTAAGCAAGCACATTTTCATTCAAAGTTGCAAGTTACTAGGTAGGAACAAGTTTGTATAGGTATTTCAAAGATGCCCAGAACTGAGCTAAACTTGGTATGTGTCCAACTCCTAGAAATAACTTCATGCCCCATCTCCCTTAATCCAGCTAGTAAGGATCACATAATTCCTAACAAAGTTTTGACACAGATTCCCAATTCGGGCATTCAGAACATATAGCACGTTGCTGTAAGCAAGCACATTCTCATTCAAAGTTGCAAGTTACTATGTAGGAACAAGTTTGTATAGGTATTTCAAAGATGCCCAGAACTGAGCTAAACTTGGTATGTGTCCAACTCCTAGAAATAACTTCATGCCCCATCTCCCTTACTTCCAGCTAGTAAGGATCACATAATTCCTAACAAAGTTTTGACACAGATTCCCAATTCGGGCATTCAGAACATATAGCACGTTGCTGTAAGCAAGCACATTCTCATTCAAAGATGCAAGTTACTATGTAGGAACAAGTTTGTATAGGTATTTCAAAGATGCCCAGAACTGAGCTAAACTTGGTATGTGTCCAACTCCTAGAAATACCTTCATGCCCCATCTCCCTTACTTCCAGCTAGTAAGGATCACATAATTCCTAACAAAGATTTGACACAGATTGCCAATTCGGGCATTCAGAACATATAGCACGTTGCTGTAAGCAAGCACATTCTCATTCAAAGATGCAAGTTACTATGTAGGAACAAGTTTGTATAGGTATTTCAAAGATGCCCAGAACTGAGCTAAACTTGGTATGTCTCCAACTCCAAGAAATAACTTCATGCCCCATCTCCCTTACTTCCAGCTAGTAAGGATCACATAATTCCTAACAAAGTTTTGACACAGATTCCCAATTCGGGCATTCAGAACATATAGCACGTTGCTGTAAGCAAGCACATTCTCATTCAAAGTTGCAAGTTACTATGTAGGAAAAAGTTTGTATAGGTATTTCAAAGATGCCCAGAACTGAGCTAAACTTGGTATGTGTCCAACTCCTAGAAATAACTTCATGCCCCATCTCCCTTACTTCCAGCTAGTAAGGATCACATAATTCCTAACAAAGTTTTGACACAGATTCCCAATTCGGCATTCAGAACATATAGCACGTTGCTGTAAGCAAGCACATTTTCATTCAAAGTTGCAAGTTACTATGTAGGAACAAGTTTGTATAGGTATTTCAAATATGCCCAGAATGAGCTAAACTTGGTATGTGTCCAACTCCTAGAAATAACTTCATGCCCCATCTCCCTTACTTCCAGCTAGTAAGGATCACATAATTCCTAACAAAGTTTTGACACAGATTCCCTATTCGGGCATTCAGAACATATAGCACGTTGCTGTAAGCAAGCAGATTCTCATACAAAGATGCAAGTTACTATGTAGGAACAAGTTTGTATAGGTATTTCAAAGATGCCCAGAACTGAGCTAAACTTGGTATGTGTCCAACTCCTAGAAATAACTTCATGCCCCATCTCCCTTACTTCCAGCTAGTAAGGATCACATAATTCCTAACAAAGTTTTGACACAGATTGCCAATTCGGGCATTCAGAACATATAGCACGTTGCTGTAAGCAAGCACATTCTCATTCAAAGATGCAAGTTACTATGTAGGAACAAGTTTGTATAGGTATTTCAAAGATGCCCAGAACTGAGCTAAACTTGGTATGTGTCCAACTCCTAGAAATAACTTCATGCTCCATCTCCCTTACTTCCAGCTAGTAAGGATCACATAATTCCTAACAAAGTTTTGACACAGATTCCCAAATCGGGCATTCAGAACATATAGCACGTTGCTGCAAGCAAGCACATTCTCATTCAAAGTTGCAAGTTACTATGTAGGAACAAGTTTGTATAGGTATTTCAAAGATGCCCAGAACTGAGCTAAACTTGGTATGTGTCCAACTCCTAGAAATAACTTCATGCCCCATCTCCCTTACTTCCAGCTAGTAAGGATCACATAATTCCTAACAAAGTTTTGACACAGATTCCCAATTCGGGCATTCAGAACATATAGCACGTTGCTGTAAGCAAGCACATTCTCATTCAAAGTTGCAAGTTACTATGTAGGAACAAGTTTGTATAGGTTTTTCAAAGATGCCCAGAACTGAGCTAAACTTGGTATGTGTCCAACTCCTAGAAATAACTTCATGCCCCATCTCCCTTACTACCAGCTAGTAAGTATCACATAATTCCTAACAAAGTTTTCACACAGATTCCCAATTCGGGCATTCAGAACATATAGCACGTTGCTGTAAGCGAGCACATTCTCATTCAAAGTTGCAAGTTACTATGTAGGAACAAGTTTGTATAGGTATTTCAAAGATGCCCAGAACTGAGCTAAACTTGGTATGTGTCCAACTCCTAGAAATAACTTCATGCCCCATCTCCCTTACTTCCAGCTAGTAAGGATCACATAATTCCTAACAAAGTTTTGACACAGATTCCCAATTCGGGCATTCAGAACATATAGCACGTTGCTGCAAGCAAGCAGATTCTCATTCAAAGAAGCAAGTTACTATGTAGGAACAAGTTTGTATAGGTATTTCAAAGATGCCCAGAACTGAGCTAAACTTGGTATGTGTCCAACTCCTAGAAATAACATCATGCCCCATCTCCCTTACTTCCAGCTAGTAAGGATCACATAATTCCTAACAAAGTTTTGACACAGATTGCCAATTCGGGCATTCAGAACATATAGCACGTTGCTGTAAGCAAGCACATTCTCATTCAAAGATGCAAGTTACTATGTAGGAACAAGTTTGTATAGGTATTTCAAAGATGCCCAGAACTGAGCTAAACTTGGTATGTGTCCAACTCCTAGAAATAACTTCATGCCCCATCTCCCTTACTTCCAGCTAGTAAGGATCACATAATTCCTAACAAAGTTTTGACACAGATTCCCAAATCGGGCATTCAGAACATATAGCACGTTGCTGCAAGCAAGCACATTCTCATTCAAAGTTGCAAGTTACTATGTAGGAACAAGTTTGTATAGGTATTTCAAAGATGCCCAGAACTGAGCTAAACTTGGTATGTGTCCAACTCCTAGAAATAACTTCATGCCCCATCTCCCTTTCTTCCAGCTAGTAAGGATCACATAATTCCTAACAAAGTTTTGACATAGATTCCCAATTCGGGCATTCAGAACATATAGCACGTTGCTGTAAGCAAGCACATTCTCATTCAAAGTTGCAAGTTACTATGTAGGAACAAGTTTGTATAGGTATTTCAAAGATGCCCAGAACTGAGCTAAACTTGGTATGTGTCCAACTCCTAGAAATAACTTCATGCCCCATCTCCCTTACTTCCAGCTAGTAAGGATCACATAATTCCTAACAAAGTTTTGACACAGATTCCCAATTCGGGCATTCAGAACATATAGCACGTTGCTGTAAGCAAGCACATTTTCATTCAAAGTTGCAAGTTACTATGTAGGAACAAGTTTGTATAGGTATTTCAAAGATGCCCAGAACTGAGCTAAACTTGGTATGTGTCCAACTCCTAGAAATAACTTCATGCCCCATCTCCCTGACTTCCAGCTAGTAAGGATCACATAATTCCTAACAAAGTTTTGACACAGATTCCCAATTCGGGCATTCAGAACATATAGCACGTTGCTGTAAGCAAGCAGATTCTCATTCAAAGATGCAAGTTACTATGTAGGAACAAGTTTGTATAGGTATTTCAAAGATGCCCAGAACTGAGCTAAACTAGGTATGTGTCCAACTCCTAGAAATAACTTCATGCCCCATCTCACTTACTTCCAGCTAGTAAGGATCACATAATTCCTAACAAAGTTTTGACACAGATTTCCAAATCGGGCATTCAGAACATATAGCACGTTGCTGCAAGCAAGCACATTCTCATTCAAAGTTGCAAGTTACTATGTAGGAACAAGTTTGTATAGGTATTTCAAAGATGCCCAGAACTGAGCTAAACTTGGTATGTCTCCAACTCCTAGAAATAACTTCATACCCCATCTCCCTTACTTCCAGCTAGTAAGGATCACATAATTCCTAACAAAGTTTTGACACAGATTCCCAATTCGGGCATTCAGAACATATAGCACGTTGCTGTAAGCAAGCACATTCTCATTCAAAGTTGCAAGTTACTATGTAGGAACAAGTTTGTATAGGTATTTCAAAGATGCCCAGAACTGAGCTAAACTTGGTATGTGTCCAACTCCTAGAAATAACTTCATGCCCCATCTCCCTTACTTCCAGCTAGTAAGGATCACATAATTCCTAACAAAGTTTTGACACAGATTCCCAATTCGGGCATTCAGAACATATAGCACGTTGCTGTAAGCAAGCACATTTTCATTCAAAGTTGCAAGTTACTATGTAGGAACAAGTTTGTATAGGTATTTCAAAGATGCCCAGAACTGAGCTAAACTTTTTATGTGTCCAACTCCTAGAAATAACTTCATGCCCCATCTCCCTTACTTCCAGCTGGTAAGGATCACATAATTCCTAACAAAGTTTTGACACAGATTCCCAATTCGGGCATTCAGAACATATAGCACGTTGCTGTAAGCAAGCACATTCTCATTCAAAGATGCAAGTTACTATGTAGGAACAAGTTTGTATAGGTATTTCAAAGATGCCCAGAACTGAGCTAAACTTGGTATGTGTCCAACTCCTAGAAATAACTTCATGCCCCATCTCCCTTACTCCAGCTAGTAAGGATCACATAATTCTTAACAAAGTTTTGACACAGATTCCCAATTCGGGCATTCAGAACATATAGCACGTTGCTGTAAGCAAGCACATTCTCATTCAAAGATGCAAGTTACTATGTAGGAACAAGTTTGTATAGGTATTTCAAAGATGCCCAGAACTGAGCTAAACTTGGTATGTGTCCAACTCCTAGAAATAACTTCATGCCCCATCTCCCTTACTTCCAGCTAGTAAGGATCACATAATTCCTAACAAAGTTTTGACACAGATTCCCAATTCGGGCATTCAGAACATATAGCACGTTGCTGTAAGCAAGCACATTCTCATTCAAAGATGCAAGTTACTATGTAGGAACAAGTTTGTATAGGTATTTCAAAGATGCCCAGAACTGAGCTAAACTTGGTATGTGTCCAACTCCTAGAAATAACTTCATGCTCCGTCTCCCTTACTTCCAGCTAGTAAGGATCACATAATTCCTAACAAAGTTTTGACACAGATTCCCAATTCGGGCATTCAGAACATATAGCACGTTGCTGTAAGCAAGCACATTCTCATTCAAAGATGCAAGTTACTATGTAGGAACAAGTTTGTATAGGTATTTCAAAGATGCCCAGAACTGAGCTAAACTTGGTATGTGTCCAACTCCTAGAAATAACTTCATGCCCCATCTCCCTTACTTCCAGCTAGTAAGGATCACATAATTCCTAACAAAGTTTTGACACAGATTCCCAATTCGGGCATTCAGAACATATAGCACGTTGCTGTAAGCGAGCACATTCTCATTCAAAGTTGCAAGTTACTATGTAGGAACAAGTTTGTATAGGTATTTCAAAGATGCCCAGAACTGAGCTAAACTTGGTATGTGTCCAACTCCTAGAAATAACTTCATGCCCCATTTCCCTTACTTCCAGCTGGTAAGGATCACATAATTCCTAACAAAGTTTTGACACAGATTCCCAATTCGGGCATTCAGAACATATAGCACGTTGCTGTAAGCAAGCACATTCTCATACAAAGATGCAAGTTACTATGTAGGAACAAGTTTGTATATGTATTTCAAAGATGCCCAGAACTGAGCTAAACTTGGTATGTGTCCAACTCCTAGAAATAACTTCATGCCCCATCTCTCTTACTTCCAGCTAGTAAGGATCACATAATTCCTAACAAAGTTTTGACACAGATTGCCAATTCGGGCATTCAGAACATATAGCACGTTGCTGTAAGCAAGCACATTCTCATTCAAAGATGCAAGTTACTGTGTAGGAACAAGTTTGTATAGGTATTTCAAAGATGCCCAGAACTGAGCTAAACTTGGTATGTGTCCAACTCCTAGAAATAACTTCATGCTCCATCTCCCTTACTTCCAGCTAGTAAGGATCACATAATTCCTAACAAAGTTTTGACACAGATTGCCAATTCGGGCATTCAGAACATATAGCACGTTGCTGCAAGCAAGCACATTCTCATTCAAAGATGCAAGTTACTATGTAGGAACAAGTTGGTATAGGTATTTCAAAGATGCCCAGAACTGAGCTAAACTTGGTATGTGTCCAAGTCCTAGAAATAACTTCATGCCCCATCTCCCTTACTTCCAGCTAGTAAGGATCACATAATTCCTAACAAAGTTTTGACACAGATTCCCAATTCGGGCATTGAGAACATATAGCACATTGCTGTAAGCAAGCACATTCTCATTCAAAGTTGCAAGTTACTATGTAGGAACAAGTTTGTATAGGTTTTTCAAAGAAGCCAAGAACTGAGCTAAACTTGGTATGTGTCCAACTCCTAGAAATAACTTCATGCCCCATCTCCCTTACTTCCAGCTAGTAAGGATCACATAATTCCTAACAAAGTTTTGACACAGATTCCCAATTCGCTCATTCAGAACATATAGCACGTTGCTGTAAGCAAGCACATTCTCATTCAAAGTTGCAAGTTACTATGTAGGAACAAGTTTGTATAGGTATTTCAAAGATGCCCAGAACTGAGCTAAACTTGATATGTGTCCAACTCCTAGAAATAACTTCATGCCCCATCTCCCTTACTTCCAGCTAGTAAGGATCACATAATTCCTAACAAAGTTTTGACACAGATTGCCAATTGGGGCATTCAGAACATATAGCACGTTGCTGCAAGCAAGCACATTTTCATTCAAAGTTGCAAGTTACTATGTAGGAACAAGTTTGTATAGGTATTTCAAAGATGCCCAGAACTGAGCTAAACTTGGTATGTGTCCAACTCCTAGAAATAACTTCATGCCCCATCTCCCTTACTTCCAGCTAGTAAGGATCACATAATTCCTAACAAAGTTTTGACACAGATTCCCAATTCGGGCATTCAGAACATATAGCACGTTGCTGTAAGCAAGCACATTCTCATTCAAAGTTGCAAGTTACTATGTAGGAACAAGTTTGTATAGGTATTTCAAAGATGCCCAGAACTGAGCTAAACTTGGTATGTGTCCAACTCCTAGAAATAACTTCATGCCCCATCTCCCTTACTTCCAGCTGGTAAGGATCACATAATTCCTAACAAAGTTTTGACACAGATTCCCAATTCGGGCATTCAGAACATATAGCACGTTGCTGTAAGCAAGCACATTCTCATTCAAAGATGCAAGTTACTATGCAGGAACAAGTTTGTATAGGTATTTCAAAGATGCCCAGAACTGAGCTAAACTTGGTATGTGTCCAACTCCTAGAAATAACTTCATGCCCCATTTCCCTTACTTCCAGCTAGTAAGGATCACATAATTCCTAACAAAGTTTTGACACAGATTCCCAATTCGGGCATTCAGAACATATAGCACGTTGCTGTAAGCAAGCACATTCTCATTCAAAGATGCAAGTTACTATGCAGGAACAAGTTTGTATAGGTATTTCAAAGATGCCCAGAACTGAGCTAAACTTGGTATGTGTCCAACTCCTAGAAATAACTTCATGCCCCATCTCCCTTACTTCCAGCTAGTAAGGATCACATAATTCCTAACAAAGTTTTGATACAGATTGCCAATTCGGGCATTCAGAACATATAGCACGTTGCTGTAAGCAAGCACATTCTCATTCAAAGATGCAAGTTACTATGTAGGAACAAGTTTGTATAGGTATTTCAAAGATGCCCAGAACTGAGCTAAACTTGGTATGTGTCCAACTCCTAGAAATAACTTCATGCTCCATCTCCCTTACTTCCAGCTAGTAAGGATCACATAATTCCTAACAAAGTTTTGACACAGATTGCCAATTCGGGCATTCAGAACATATAGCACGTTGCTGTAAGCAAGCACATTCTCATTCAAAGATGCAAGTTACTATGTAGGAACAAGTTTGTATAGGTATTTCAAAGATGCCCAGAACTGAGCTAAACTTGGTATGTGTCCAACTCCTAGAAATAACTTCATGCCCCATCTCCCTTACTTCCAGCTAGTAAGGATCACATAATTCCTAACAAAGTTTTGACACAGATTGCCAATTCGGGCATTCAGAACATATAGCACGTTGCCGTAAGCAAGCACATTCTCATTCAAAGATGCAAGTTACTATGTAGGAACAAGTTTGTATAGGTATTTCAAAGATGCCCAGAACTGAGCTAAACTTGGTATGTGTCCAACTCCTAGAAATAACTTCATGCCCCATCTCCCTTACTTCCAGCTAGTAAGGATCACATAATTCCTAACAAAGTTTTGACACAGATTGCCAATTCGGGCATTCAGAACATATAGCACGTTGCTGCAAGCAAGCACATTCTCATTCAAAGATGCAAGTTACTATGTAGGAACAAGTTTGTATAGGTATTTCAAAGATGCACAGAACTGAGCTAAACTTGGTATGTGTCCAACTCCTAGAAATAACTTCATGCCCCATCTCCCTTACTTCCAGCTAGTAAGGATCACATAATTCCTAACAAAGTTTTGACACAGATTCCCAATTCGGGCATTCAGAACATATAGCACGTTGCTGTAAGCAAGCACATTCTCATTCAAAGATGCAAGTTACTATGTAGGAACAAGTTTGTATAGGTATTTCAAAGATGCCCAGAACTGAGCTAAACTTGGTATGTGTCCAACTCCTAGAAATAACTTCATGCCCCATCTCCCTTACTTCCAGCTAGTAAGGATCACATAATTCCTAACAAAGTTTTGACACAGATTGCCAATTCGGGCATTCAGAACATATAGCACGTTGCTGCAAGCAAGCACATTCTCATTCAAAGATGCAAGTTACTATGTAGGAACAAGTTTTTATAGGTATTTCAAAGATGCCCAGAACTGAGCTAAACTTGGTATGTGTCCAACTCCTAGAAATAACTTCATGCCCCATCTCCCTTACTTCCAGCTAGTAAGGATCACATAATTCCTAACAAAGTTTTGACACAGATTGCCAATTCGGGCATTCAGAACATATAGCACGTTGCTGCAAGCAAGCACATTCTCATTCAAAGATGCAAGTTACTATGTAGGAACAAGTTTTTATAGGTATTTCAAAGATGCCCAGAACTGAGCTAAACTTGGTATGTGTCCAACTCCTAGAAATAATTTCATGCCCCATCTCCCTTACTTCCAGCTAGTAAGGATCACATAATTCCTAACAAAGTTTTGACACAGATTCCCAATTCGGGCATTCAGAACATATAGCACGTTGCTGTAAGCAAGCACATTCTCATTCAAAGTTGCAAGTTACTATGTAGTAACAAGTTTGTATAGGTATTTCAAAGAAGCCCAGAACTGAGCTAAACTTGATATGTGTCCAACTCCTAGAAATAATTTCATGCCCCATCTCCCTTACTTCCAGCTAGTAAGGATCACATAATTCCTAACAAAGTTTTGACACAGATTCCCAATTCGGGAATTCAGAACATATAGCACGTTGCTGTAAGCAAGCACATTTTCATTCAAAGATGCAAGTTACTATGTAGGAACAAGTTTGTATAGGTATTTTAAAGATGCCCAGAAGTGAGCTAAACTTGATATGTGTCCAACTCCTAGAAATAACTTCATGTCCCATCTCCCTTACTTCCAGCTAGTAAGGATCACATAATTCCTAACAAAGTTTTGACACAGATTGCCAATTCGGGCATTCAGAACATATAGCACGTTGCTGTAAGCAAGCACATTCTCATTCAAAGATGCAAGTTACTATGTAGGAACAAGTTTGTATAGGTATTTCAAAGATGCCCAGAACTGGGCTACACTTGGTATGTGTCCAACTCCTAGAAATAACTTCATGCCCCATCTCCCTTACTTCCAGGTGGTAAGGATCACATAATTCCTAACAAAGTTTTGACACAGATTCCCAATTCGGGCATTCAGAACATATAGCACGTTGCCGTAAGCAAGCACATTCTCATTCAAAGATGCAAGTTACTATGTAGGAACAAGTTTGCATAGGTATTTCAAAGATGCCCAGAACTGGGCTACACTTGGTATGTGTCCAACTCCTAGAAATAACTTCATGCCCCATCTCCCTTACTTCCAGCTAGTAAGGATCACATAATTCGTAACAAAGTTTTCACACAGATTGCCAATTCGGGCAATCAGAACATATAGCCCGTTGCCGTAAGCAAGCACATTCTCATTCAAAGATGCAAGTTACTATGTAGGAACAAGTTTGTATAGGTATTTCAAAGATGCCCAGAACTGAGCTAAACTTGGTATGTGTCCAACTCCTAGAAATAACTTCATGCCCCATCTCCCTTACTTCCAGCTAGTAAGGATCACATAATTCCTAACAAAGTTTTGACACAGATTGCCAATTTGGGCATTCAGAACATATAGCACGTTGCTGTAAGCAAGCACATTCTCATTTAAAGATGCAAGTTACTATGTAGGAACAAGTTTGTATAGGTATTTCAAAGATGCCCAGAACTGAGCTAAACTTGGTATGTGTCCAACTCCTAGAAATATCTTCATGCCCCATCTCCCTTACTTCCAGCTAGTAAGGATCACATAATTCCTAACAAAGTTTTGACACAGAATCCCAAATCGGGCATTCGGAACATATAGCACGTTGCTGTAAGCAAGCACATTTTCATTCAAAGTTGCAAGTTACTAGGTAGGAACAAGTTTGTATAGGTATTTCAAAGATGCCCAGAACTGAGCTAAACTTGGTATGTGTCCAACTCCTAGAAATAACTTCATGCCCCATCTCCCTTAATCCAGCTAGTAAGGATCACATAATTCCTAACAAAGTTTTGACACAGATTCCCAATTCGGGCATTCAGAACATATAGCACGTTGCTGTAAGCAAGCACATTCTCATTCAAAGTTGCAAGTTACTATGTAGGAACAAGTTTGTATAGGTATTTCAAAGATGCCCAGAACTGAGCTAAACTTGGTATGTGTCCAACTCCTAGAAATAACTTCATGCCCCATCTCCCTTACTTCCAGCTAGTAAGGATCACATAATTCCTAACAAAGTTTTGACACAGATTCCCAATTCGGGCATTCAGAACATATAGCACGTTGCTGTAAGCAAGCACATTCTCATTCAAAGATGCAAGTTACTATGTAGGAACAAGTTTGTATAGGTATTTCAAAGATGCCCAGAACTGAGCTAAACTTGGTATGTGTCCAACTCCTAGAAATACCTTCATGCCCCATCTCCCTTACTTCCAGCTAGTAAGGATCACATAATTCCTAACAAAGATTTGACACAGATTGCCAATTCGGGCATTCAGAACATATAGCACGTTGCTGTAAGCAAGCACATTCTCATTCAAAGATGCAAGTTACTATGTAGGAACAAGTTTGTATAGGTATTTCAAAGATGCCCAGAACTGAGCTAAACTTGGTATGTCTCCAACTCCAAGAAATAACTTCATGCCCCATCTCCCTTACTTCCAGCTAGTAAGGATCACATAATTCCTAACAAAGTTTTGACACAGATTCCCAATTCGGGCATTCAGAACATATAGCACGTTGCTGTAAGCAAGCACATTCTCATTCAAAGTTGCAAGTTACTATGTAGGAAAAAGTTTGTATAGGTATTTCAAAGATGCCCAGAACTGAGCTAAACTTGGTATGTGTCCAACTCCTAGAAATAACTTCATGCCCCATCTCCCTTACTTCCAGCTAGTAAGGATCACATAATTCCTAACAAAGTTTTGACACAGATTCCCAATTCGGCATTCAGAACATATAGCACGTTGCTGTAAGCAAGCACATTTTCATTCAAAGTTGCAAGTTACTATGTAGGAACAAGTTTGTATAGGTATTTCAAATATGCCCAGAATGAGCTAAACTTGGTATGTGTCCAACTCCTAGAAATAACTTCATGCCCCATCTCCCTTACTTCCAGCTAGTAAGGATCACATAATTCCTAACAAAGTTTTGACACAGATTCCCTATTCGGGCATTCAGAACATATAGCACGTTGCTGTAAGCAAGCAGATTCTCATACAAAGATGCAAGTTACTATGTAGGAACAAGTTTGTATAGGTATTTCAAAGATGCCCAGAACTGAGCTAAACTTGGTATGTGTCCAACTCCTAGAAATAACTTCATGCCCCATCTCCCTTACTTCCAGCTAGTAAGGATCACATAATTCCTAACAAAGTTTTGACACAGATTGCCAATTCGGGCATTCAGAACATATAGCACGTTGCTGTAAGCAAGCACATTCTCATTCAAAGATGCAAGTTACTATGTAGGAACAAGTTTGTATAGGTATTTCAAAGATGCCCAGAACTGAGCTAAACTTGGTATGTGTCCAACTCCTAGAAATAACTTCATGCTCCATCTCCCTTACTTCCAGCTAGTAAGGATCACATAATTCCTAACAAAGTTTTGACACAGATTCCCAAATCGGGCATTCAGAACATATAGCACGTTGCTGCAAGCAAGCACATTCTCATTCAAAGTTGCAAGTTACTATGTAGGAACAAGTTTGTATAGGTATTTCAAAGATGCCCAGAACTGAGCTAAACTTGGTATGTGTCCAACTCCTAGAAATAACTTCATGCCCCATCTCCCTTACTTCCAGCTAGTAAGGATCACATAATTCCTAACAAAGTTTTGACACAGATTCCCAATTCGGGCATTCAGAACATATAGCACGTTGCTGTAAGCAAGCACATTCTCATTCAAAGTTGCAAGTTACTATGTAGGAACAAGTTTGTATAGGTTTTTCAAAGATGCCCAGAACTGAGCTAAACTTGGTATGTGTCCAACTCCTAGAAATAACTTCATGCCCCATCTCCCTTACTACCAGCTAGTAAGTATCACATAATTCCTAACAAAGTTTTCACACAGATTCCCAATTCGGGCATTCAGAACATATAGCACGTTGCTGTAAGCGAGCACATTCTCATTCAAAGTTGCAAGTTACTATGTAGGAACAAGTTTGTATAGGTATTTCAAAGATGCCCAGAACTGAGCTAAACTTGGTATGTGTCCAACTCCTAGAAATAACTTCATGCCCCATCTCCCTTACTTCCAGCTAGTAAGGATCACATAATTCCTAACAAAGTTTTGACACAGATTCCCAATTCGGGCATTCAGAACATATAGCACGTTGCTGCAAGCAAGCAGATTCTCATTCAAAGAAGCAAGTTACTATGTAGGAACAAGTTTGTATAGGTATTTCAAAGATGCCCAGAACTGAGCTAAACTTGGTATGTGTCCAACTCCTAGAAATAACATCATGCCCCATCTCCCTTACTTCCAGCTAGTAAGGATCACATAATTCCTAACAAAGTTTTGACACAGATTGCCAATTCGGGCATTCAGAACATATAGCACGTTGCTGTAAGCAAGCACATTCTCATTCAAAGATGCAAGTTACTATGTAGGAACAAGTTTGTATAGGTATTTCAAAGATGCCCAGAACTGAGCTAAACTTGGTATGTGTCCAACTCCTAGAAATAACTTCATGCCCCATCTCCCTTACTTCCAGCTAGTAAGGATCACATAATTCCTAACAAAGTTTTGACACAGATTCCCAAATCGGGCATTCAGAACATATAGCACGTTGCTGCAAGCAAGCACATTCTCATTCAAAGTTGCAAGTTACTATGTAGGAACAAGTTTGTATAGGTATTTCAAAGATGCCCAGAACTGAGCTAAACTTGGTATGTGTCCAACTCCTAGAAATAACTTCATGCCCCATCTCCCTTTCTTCCAGCTAGTAAGGATCACATAATTCCTAACAAAGTTTTGACATAGATTCCCAATTCGGGCATTCAGAACATATAGCACGTTGCTGTAAGCAAGCACATTCTCATTCAAAGTTGCAAGTTACTATGTAGGAACAAGTTTGTATAGGTATTTCAAAGATGCCCAGAACTGAGCTAAACTTGGTATGTGTCCAACTCCTAGAAATAACTTCATGCCCCATCTCCCTTACTTCCAGCTAGTAAGGATCACATAATTCCTAACAAAGTTTTGACACAGATTCCCAATTCGGGCATTCAGAACATATAGCACGTTGCTGTAAGCAAGCACATTTTCATTCAAAGTTGCAAGTTACTATGTAGGAACAAGTTTGTATAGGTATTTCAAAGATGCCCAGAACTGAGCTAAACTTAGTATGTGTCCAACTCCTAGAAATAACTTCATGCCCCATCTCCCTGACTTCCAGCTAGTAAGGATCACATAATTCCTAACAAAGTTTTGACACAGATTCCCAATTCGGGCATTCAGAACATATAGCACGTTGCTGTAAGCAAGCAGATTCTCATTCAAAGATGCAAGTTACTATGTAGGAACAAGTTTGTATAGGTATTTCAAAGATGCCCAGAACTGAGCTAAACTAGGTATGTGTCCAACTCCTAGAAATAACTTCATGCCCCATCTCACTTACTTCCAGCTAGTAAGGATCACATAATTCCTAACAAAGTTTTGACACAGATTTCCAAATCGGGCATTCAGAACATATAGCACGTTGCTGCAAGCAAGCACATTCTCATTCAAAGTTGCAAGTTACTATGTAGGAACAAGTTTGTATAGGTATTTCAAAGATGCCCAGAACTGAGCTAAACTTGGTATGTCTCCAACTCCTAGAAATAACTTCATACCCCATCTCCCTTACTTCCAGCTAGTAAGGATCACATAATTCCTAACAAAGTTTTGACACAGATTCCCAATTCGGGCATTCAGAACATATAGCACGTTGCTGTAAGCAAGCACATTCTCATTCAAAGTTGCAAGTTACTATGTAGGAACAAGTTTGTATAGGTATTTCAAAGATGCCCAGAACTGAGCTAAACTTGGTATGTGTCCAACTCCTAGAAATAACTTCATGCCCCATCTCCCTTACTTCCAGCTAGTAAGGATCACATAATTCCTAACAAAGTTTTGACACAGATTCCCAATTCGGGCATTCAGAACATATAGCACGTTGCTGTAAGCAAGCACATTTTCATTCAAAGTTGCAAGTTACTATGTAGGAACAAGTTTGTATAGGTATTTCAAAGATGCCCAGAACTGAGCTAAACTTTTTATGTGTCCAACTCCTAGAAATAACTTCATGCCCCATCTCCCTTACTTCCAGCTGGTAAGGATCACATAATTCCTAACAAAGTTTTGACACAGATTCCCAATTCGGGCATTCAGAACATATAGCACGTTGCTGTAAGCAAGCACATTCTCATTCAAAGATGCAAGTTACTATGTAGGAACAAGTTTGTATAGGTATTTCAAAGATGCCCAGAACTGAGCTAAACTTGGTATGTGTCCAACTCCTAGAAATAACTTCATGCCCCATCTCCCTTACTCCAGCTAGTAAGGATCACATAATTCTTAACAAAGTTTTGACACAGATTCCCAATTCGGGCATTCAGAACATATAGCACGTTGCTGTAAGCAAGCACATTCTCATTCAAAGATGCAAGTTACTATGTAGGAACAAGTTTGTATAGGTATTTCAAAGATGCCCAGAACTGAGCTAAACTTGGTATGTGTCCAACTCCTAGAAATAACTTCATGCCCCATCTCCCTTACTTCCAGCTAGTAAGGATCACATAATTCCTAACAAAGTTTTGACACAGATTCCCAATTCGGGCATTCAGAACATATAGCACGTTGCTGTAAGCAAGCACATTCTCATTCAAAGATGCAAGTTACTATGTAGGAACAAGTTTGTATAGGTATTTCAAAGATGCCCAGAACTGAGCTAAACTTGGTATGTGTCCAACTCCTAGAAATAACTTCATGCTCCGTCTCCCTTACTTCCAGCTAGTAAGGATCACATAATTCCTAACAAAGTTTTGACACAGATTCCCAATTCGGGCATTCAGAACATATAGCACGTTGCTGTAAGCAAGCACATTCTCATTCAAAGATGCAAGTTACTATGTAGGAACAAGTTTGTATAGGTATTTCAAAGATGCCCAGAACTGAGCTAAACTTGGTATGTGTCCAACTCCTAGAAATAACTTCATGCCCCATCTCCCTTACTTCCAGCTAGTAAGGATCACATAATTCCTAACAAAGTTTTGACACAGATTCCCAATTCGGGCATTCAGAACATATAGCACGTTGCTGTAAGCAAGCACATTCTCATTCAAAGTTGCAAGTTACTATGTAGGAACAAGTTTGTATAGGTATTTCAAAGATGCCCAGAACTGAGCTAAACTTGGTATGTGTCCAACTCCTAGAAATAACTTCATGCCCCATTTCCCTTACTTCCAGCTGGTAAGGATCACATAATTCCTAACAAAGTTTTGACACAGATTCCCAATTCGGGCATTCAGAACATATAGCACGTTGCTGTAAGCAAGCACATTCTCATACAAAGATGCAAGTTACTATGTAGGAACAAGTTTGTATATGTATTTCAAAGATGCCCAGAACTGAGCTAAACTTGGTATGTGTCCAACTCCTAGAAATAACTTCATGCCCCATCTCTCTTACTTCCAGCTAGTAAGGATCACATAATTCCTAACAAAGTTTTGACACAGATTGCCAATTCGGGCATTCAGAACATATAGCACGTTGCTGTAAGCAAGCACATTCTCATTCAAAGATGCAAGTTACTGTGTAGGAACAAGTTTGTATAGGTATTTCAAAGATGCCCAGAACTGAGCTAAACTTGGTATGTGTCCAACTCCTAGAAATAACTTCATGCTCCATCTCCCTTACTTCCAGCTAGTAAGGATCACATAATTCCTAACAAAGTTTTGACACAGATTGCCAATTCGGGCATTCAGAACATATAGCACGTTGCTGCAAGCAAGCACATTCTCATTCAAAGATGCAAGTTACTATGTAGGAACAAGTTGGTATAGGTATTTCAAAGATGCCCAGAACTGAGCTAAACTTGGTATGTGTCCAAGTCCTAGAAATAACTTCATGCCCCATCTCCCTTACTTCCAGCTAGTAAGGATCACATAATTCCTAACAAAGTTTTGACACAGATTCCCAATTCGGGCATTGAGAACATATAGCACATTGCTGTAAGCAAGCACATTCTCATTCAAAGTTGCAAGTTACTATGTAGGAACAAGTTTGTATAGGTTTTTCAAAGAAGCCAAGAACTGAGCTAAACTTGGTATGTGTCCAACTCCTAGAAATAACTTCATGCCCCATCTCCCTTACTTCCAGCTAGTAAGGATCACATAATTCCTAACAAAGTTTTGACACAGATTCCCAATTCGCTCATTCAGAACATATAGCACGTTGCTGTAAGCAAGCACATTTTCATTCAAAGTTGCAAGTTACTATGTAGGAACAAGTTTGTATAGGTATTTCAAAGATGCCCAGAACTGAGCTAAACTTGATATGTGTCCAACTCCTAGAAATAACTTCATGCCCAATCTCCCTTACTTCCAGCTAGTAAGGATCACATAATTCCTAACAAAGTTTTGACACAGATTGCCAATTGGGGCATTCAGAACATATAGCACGTTGCTGCAAGCAAGCACATTCTCATTGAAAGATGCAAGTTACTATGTAGGAACAAGTTTGTATAGGTATTTCAAAGATGCCCAGAACTGAGCTAAACTTGGTATGTGTCCAACTCCTAGAAATAACTTCATGCCCCATCTCCCTTACTTCCAGCTAGTAAGGATCACATAATTCCTAACAAAGTTTTGACACAGATTCCCAATTCGGGCATTCAGAACATATAGCACGTTGCTGTAAGCAAGCACATTCTCATTCAAAGTTGCAAGTTACTATGTAGGAACAAGTTTGTATAGGTATTTCAAAGATGCCCAGAACTGAGCTAAACTTGGTATGTGTCCAACTCCTAGAAATAACTTCATGCCCCATTTCCCTTACTTCCAGCTGGTAAGGATCACATAATTCCTAACAAAGTTTTGACACAGATTCCCAATTCGGGCATTCAGAACATATAGCACGTTGCTGTAAGCAAGCACATTCTCATTCAAAGATGCAAGTTACTATGCAGGAACAAGTTTGTATAGGTATTTCAAAGATGCCCAGAACTGAGCTAAACTTGGTATGTGTCAAACTCCTAGAAATAACTTCATGCCCCATCTCCCTTACTTCCAGCTAGTAAGGATCACATAATTCCTAACAAAGTTTTGATACAGATTGCCAATTCGGGCATTCAGAACATATAGCACGTTGCTGTAAGCAAGCACATTCTCATTCAAAGATGCAAGTTACTATGTAGGAACAAGTTTGTATAGGTATTTCAAAGATGCCCAGAACTGAGCTAAACTTGGTATGTGTCCAACTCCTAGAAATAACTTCATGCTCCATCTCCCTTACTTCCAGCTAGTAAGGATCACATAATTCCTAACAAAGTTTTGACACAGATTCCCAATTCGGGCATTCAGAACATATAGCACGTTGCTGTAAGCAAGCACATTCTCATTCAAAGATGCAAGTTACTATGTAGGAACAAGTTTGTATAGGTATTTCAAAGATGCCCAGAACTGAGCTAAACTTGGTATGTGTCCAACTCCTAGAAATAACTTCATGCCCCATCTCCCTTACTTCCAGCTAGTAAGGATCACATAATTCCTAACAAAGTTTTGACACAGATTGCCAATTCTGGCATTCAGAACATATAGCACGTTGCCGTAAGCAAGCACATTCTCATTCAAAGATGCAAGTTACTATGTAGGAACAAGTTTGTATAGGTATTTCAAAGATGCCCAGAACTGAGCTAAACTTGGTATGTGTCCAACTCCTAGAAATAACTTCATGCTCCATCTCCCTTACTTCCAGCTAGTAAGGATCACATAATTCCTAACAAAGTTTTGACACAGATTGCCAATTCGGGCATTCAGAACATATAGCACGTTGCTGCAAGCAAGCACATTCTCATTCAAAGATGCAAGTTACTATGTAGGAACAAGTTTGTATAGGTATTTCAAAGATGCACAGAACTGAGCTAAACTTGGTATGTGTCCAACTCCTAGAAATAACTTCATGCCCCATCTCCCTTACTTCCAGCTAGTAAGGATCACATAATTCCTAACAAAGTTTTGACACAGATTCCCAATTCGGGCATTCAGAACATATAGCACGTTGCTGTAAGCAAGCACATTCTCATTCAAAGATGCAAGTTACTATGTAGGAACAAGTTTGTATAGGTATTTCAAAGATGCCCAGAACTGAGCTAAACTTGGTATGTGTCCAACTCCTAGAAATAACTTCATGCTCCATCTCCCTTACTTCCAGGTAGTAAGGATCACATAATTCCTAACAAAGTTTTGACACAGATTGCCAATTCGTGCATTCAGAACATATAGCACGTTGCTGCAAGCAAGCACATTCTCATTCAAAGATGCAAGTTACTATGTAGGAACAAGTTTGTATAGGTATTTCAAAGATGCCCAGAACTGAGCTAAACTTGGTATGTGTCCAACTCCTAGAAATAACTTCATGCCCCATCTCCCTTACTTCCAGCTAGTAAGGATCACATAATTCCTAACAAAGTTTTGACACAGATTGCCAATTCGGGCATTCAGAACATATAGCACGTTGCTGCAAGCAAGCACATTCTCATTCAAAGATGCAAGTTACTATGTAGGAACAAGTTTTTATAGGTATTTCAAAGATGCCCAGAACTGAGCTAAACTTGGTATGTGTCCAACTCCTAGAAATAACTTCATGCTCCATCTCACTTACTTCCAGCTAGTAAGGATCACATAATTCCTAACAAAGTTTTGACACAGATTCCCAATTCGGGCATTCAGAACATATAGCACGTTGCTGTAAGCAAGCACATTCTCATTCAAAGTTGCAAGTTACTATGTAGTAACAAGTTTGTATAGGTATTTCAAAGAAGCCCAGAACTGAGCTAAACTTGGTATGTGTCCAACTCCTAGAAATAATTTCATGCCCCATCTCCCTTACTTCCAGCTAGTAAGGATCACATAATTCCTAACAAAGTTTTGACACAGATTCCCAATTCGGGAATTCAGAACATATAGCACGTTGCTGTAAGCAAGCACATTCTCATTCAAAGATGCAAGTTACTATGTAGGAACAAGTTTGTATAGGTATTTTAAAGATGCCCAGAAGTGAGCTAAACTTGATATGTGTCCAACTCCTAGAAATAACTTCATGCCCCATCTCCCTTACTTCCAGCTAGTAAGGATCACATAATTCCTAACAAAGTTTTGACACAGATTGCCAATTCGGGCATTCAGAACATATAGCACGTTGCTGTAAGCAAGCACATTCTCATTCAAAGATGCAAGTTACTATGTAGGAACAAGTTTGTATAGGTATTTCAAAGATGCCCAGAACTGAGCTAAACTTGGTATGTCTCCAACTCCAAGAAATAACTTCATGCCCCATCTCCCTTACTTCCAGCTAGTAAGGATCACATAATTCCTAACAAAGTTTTGACACAGATTCCCAATTCGGGCATTCAGAACATATAGCACGTTGCTGTAAGCAAGCACATTCTCATTCAAAGTTGCAAGTTACTATGTGGGAACAAGTTTGTATAGGTATTTCAAAGATGCCCAGAACTGAGCTAAACTTGGTATGTGTCCAACTCCTAGAAATAACTTCATGCCCCATCTCCCTTACTTCCAGCTTGTAAGGATCACATAATTCCTAACAAAGTTTTGACACAGATTCCCAATTCGGGCATTCAGAACATATAGCACGTTGCTGTAAGCAAGCACATTCTCATTCAAAGTTGCAAGTTACTATGTAGGAACAAGTTTGTATAGGTATTTCAAAGATGCCCAGAACTGAGCTAAACTTGGTATGTGTCCAACTCCTAGAAATAACTTCATGCCCCATTTCCCTTACTTCCAGCTGGTAAGGATCACATAATTCCTAACAAAGTTTTGACACAGATTCCCAATTCGGGCATTCAGAACATATAGCACGTTGCTGTAAGCAAGCACATTCTCATACAAAGATGCAAGTTACTATGTAGGAACAAGTTTGTATATGTATTTCAAAGATGCCCAGAACTGAGCTAAACTTGGTATGTGTCCAACTCCTAGAAATAACTTCATGCCCCATCTCTCTTACTTCCAGCTAGTAAGGATCACATAATTCCTAACAAAGTTTTGACACAGATTGCCAATTCGGGCATTCAGAACATATAGCACGTTGCTGCAAGCAAGCACATTCTCATTCAAAGATGCAAGTTACTATGTAGGAACAAGTTGGTATAGGTATTTCAAAGATGCCCAGAACTGAGCTAAACTTGGTATGTGTCCAAGTCCTAGAAATAACTTCATGCCCCATCTCCCTTACTTCCAGCTAGTAAGGATCACATAATTCCTAACAAAGTTTTGACACAGATTCCCAATTCGGGCATTCAGAACATATAGCACATTGCTGTAAGCAAGCACATTCTCATTCAAAGTTGCAAGTTACTATGTAGGAACAAGTTTGTATAGGTTTTTCAAAGAAGCCAAGAACTGAGCTAAACTTGGTATGTGTCCAACTCCTAGAAATAACTTCATGCCCCATCTCCCTTACTTCCAGCTAGTAAGGATCACATAATTCCTAACAAAGTTTTGACACAGATTCCCAATTCGCTCATTCAGAACATATAGCACGTTGCTGTAAGCAAGCACATTTTCATTCAAAGTTGCAAGTTACTATGTAGGAACAAGTTTGTATAGGTATTTCAAAGATGCCCAGAACTGAGCTAAACTTGATATGTGTCCAACTCCTAGAAATAACTTCATGCCCAATCTCCCTTACTTCCAGCTAGTAAGGATCACATAATTCCTAACAAAGTTTTGACACAGATTGCCAATTGGGGCATTCAGAACATATAGCACGTTGCTGCAAGCAAGCACATTCTCATTGAAAGATGCAAGTTACTATGTAGCAACAAGTTTGTATAGGTATTTCAAAGATGCCCAGAACTGAGCTAAACTTGGTATGTGTCCAACTCCTAGAAATAACTTCATGCCCCATCTCCCTTACTTCCAGCTAGTAAGGATCACATAATTCCTAACAAAGTTTTGACACAGATTCCCAATTCGGGCATTCAGAACATATAGCACGTTGCTGTAAGCAAGCACATTCTCATTCAAAGTTGCAAGTTACTATGTAGGAACAAGTTTGTATAGGTATTTCAAAGATGCCCAGAACTGAGCTAAACTTGGTATGTGTCCAACTCCTAGAAATAACTTCATGCCCCATTTCCCTTACTTCCAGCTGGTAAGGATCACATAATTCCTAACAAAGTTTTGACACAGATTCCCAATTCGGGCATTCAGAACATATAGCACGTTGCTGTAAGCAAGCACATTCTCATTCAAAGATGCAAGTTACTATGCAGGAACAAGTTTGTATAGGTATTTCAAAGATGCCCAGAACTGAGCTAAACTTGGTATGTGTCCAACTCCTAGAAATAACTTCATGCCCCATCTCCCTTACTTCCAGCTAGTAAGGATCACATAATTCCTAACAAAGTTTTGATACAGATTGCCAATTCGGGCATTCAGAACATATAGCACGTTGCTGTAAGCAAGCACATTCTCATTCAAAGATGCAAGTTACTATGTAGGAACAAGTTTGTATAGGTATTTCAAAGATGCCCAGAACTGAGCTAAACTTGGTATGTGTCCAACTCCTAGAAATAACTTCATGCTCCATCTCCCTTGCTTCCAGCTAGTAAGGATCACATAATTCCTAACAAAGTTTTGACACAGATTCCCAATTCGGGCATTCAGAACATATAGCACGTTGCTGTAAGCAAGCACATTCTCATTCAAAGATGCAAGTTACTATGTAGGAACAAGTTTGTATAGGTATTTCAAAGATGCCCAGAACTGAGCTAAACTTGGTATGTGTCCAACTCCTAGAAATAACTTCATGCCCCATCTCCCTTACTTCCAGCTAGTAAGGATCACATAATTCCTAACAAAGTTTTGACACAGATTGCCAATTCGGGCATTCAGAACATATAGCACGTTGCCGTAAGCAAGCACATTCTCATTCAAAGATGCAAGTTACTATGTAGGAACAAGTTTGTATAGGTATTTCAAAGATGCCCAGAACTGAGCTAAACTTGGTATGTGTCCAACTCCTAGAAATAACTTCATGCTCCATCTCCCTTACTTCCAGCTAGTAAGGATCACATAATTCCTAACAAAGTTTTGACACAGATTGCCAATTCGGGCATTCAGAACATATAGCACGTTGCTGCAAGCAAGCACATTCTCATTCAAAGATGCAAGTTACTATGTAGGAACAAGTTTGTATAGGTATTTCAAAGATGCACAGAACTGAGCTAAACTTGGTATGTGTCCAACTCCTAGAAATAACTTCATGCCCCATCTCCCTTACTTCCAGCTAGTAAGGATCACATAATTCCTAACAAAGTTTTGACACAGATTCCCAATTCGGGCATTCAGAACATATAGCACGTTGCTGTAAGCAAGCACATTCTCATTCAAAGATGCAAGTTACTATGTAGGAACAAGTTTGTATAGGTATTTCAAAGATGCCCAGAACTGAGCTAAACTTGGTATGTGTCCAACTCCTAGAAATAACTTCATGCTCCATCTCCCTTACTTCCAGGTAGTAAGGATCACATAATTCCTAACAAAGTTTTGACACAGATTGCCAATTCGGGCATTCAGAACATATAGCACGTTGCTGCAAGCAAGCACATTCTCATTCAAAGATGCAAGTTACTATGTAGGAACAAGTTTGTATAGGTATTTCAAAGATGCCCAGAACTGAGCTAAACTTGGTATGTGTCCAACTCCTAGAAATAACTTCATGCCCCATCTCCCTTACTTCCAGCTAGTAAGGATCACATAATTCCTAACAAAGTTTTGACACAGATTGCCAATTCGGGCATTCAGAACATATAGCACGTTGCTGCAAGCAAGCACATTCTCATTCAAAGATGCAAGTTACTATGTAGGAACAAGTTTTTATAGGTATTTCAAAGATGCCCAGAACTGAGCTAAACTTGGTATGTGTCCAACTCCTAGAAATAACTTCATGCTCCATCTCACTTACTTCCAGCTAGTAAGGATCACATAATTCCTAACAAAGTTTTGACACAGATTCCCAATTCGGGCATTCAGAACATATAGCACGTTGCTGTAAGCAAGCACATTCTCATTCAAAGTTGCAAGTTACTATGTAGTAACAAGTTTGTATAGGTATTTCAAAGAAGCCCAGAACTGAGCTAAACTTGGTATGTGTCCAACTCCTAGAAATAATTTCATGCCCCATCTCCCTTACTTCCAGCTAGTAAGGATCACATAATTCCTAACAAAGTTTTGACACAGATTCCCAATTCGGGAATTCAGAACATATAGCACGTTGCTGTAAGCAAGCACATTCTCATTCAAAGATGCAAGTTACTATGTAGGAACAAGTTTGTATAGGTATTTTAAAGATGCCCAGAAGTGAGCTAAACTTGATATGTGTCCAACTCCTAGAAATAACTTCATGCCCCATCTCCCTTACTTCCAGCTAGTAAGGATCACATAATTCCTAACAAAGTTTTGACACAGATTGCCAATTCGGGCATTCAGAACATATAGCACGTTGCTGTAAGCAAGCACATTCTCATTCAAAGATGCAAGTTACTATGTAGGAACAAGTTTGTATAGGTATTTCAAAGATGCCCAGAACTGAGCTAAACTTGGTATGTCTCCAACTCCAAGAAATAACTTCATGCCCCATCTCCCTTACTTCCAGCTAGTAAGGATCACATAATTCCTAACAAAGTTTTGACACAGATTCCCAATTCGGGCATTCAGAACATATAGCACGTTGCTGTAAGCAAGCACATTCTCATTCAAAGTTGCAAGTTACTATGTGGGAACAAGTTTGTATAGGTATTTCAAAGATGCCCAGAACTGAGCTAAACTTGGTATGTGTCCAACTCCTAGAAATAACTTCATGCCCCATCTCCCTTACTTCCAGCTTGTAAGGATCACATAATTCCTAACAAAGTTTTGACACAGATTCCCAATTCGGGCATTCAGAACATATAGCACGTTGCTGTAAGCAAGCACATTTTCATTCAAAGTTGCAAGTTACTATGTAGGAGCAAGTTTGTATAGGTATTTCAAAGATGCCCAGAACTGAGCTAAACTTGGTATGTGTCCAACTCCTAGAAATAACTTCATGCCCCATCTCCCTTACTTCCAGCTAGTAAGGATCACATAATTCCTAACAAAGTTTTGACACAGATTCCCAATTCGGCATTCAGAACATATAGCACGTTGCTGTAAGCAAGCACATTCTCATTCAAAGTTTCAAGTTACTATGTAGGAACAAGTTTGTATAGGTATTTCAAAGATGCCCAGAACTGAGCTAAACTTGGTATGTGTCCAACTCCTAGAAATAACTTCATGCCCCATCTCCCTTACTTCCAGCTAGTAAGGATCACATAATTCCTAACAAAGTTTTGACACAGATTCCCAATTCGGGCATTCAGAACATATAGCACGTTGCTGCAAGCAAGCAGATTCTCATTCAAAGATGCAAGTTACTATGTAGGAACAAGTTTGTATAGGTATTTCAAAGATGCCCAGAACTGAGCTAAACTTGGTATGTGTCCAACTCCTAGAAATAACTTCATGCCCCATCTCCCTTACTTCCAGCTAGTAAGGATCACATAATTCCTAACAAAGTTTTGACACAGATTCCCAATTCGGGCATTCAGAACATATAGCACGTTGCTGTAAGCAAGCACATTCTCATTCAAAGATGCAAGTTACTATGTAGGAACAAGTTTGTATAGGTATTTCAAAGATGCCCAGAACTGAGCTAAACTTGGTATGTGTCCAACTCCTAGAAATAACTTCATGCTCCATCTCCCTTACTTCCAGCTTGTAAGGATCACATAATTCCTAACAAAGTTTTGACACAGATTCCCAAATCGGGCATTCAGAACATATAGCACGTTGCTGCAAGCAAGCACATTCTCATTCAAAGTTGCAAGTTACTATGTAGGAACAAGTTTGTATAGGTATTTCAAAGATGCCCAGAACTGAGATAAACTTGGTATGTCTCCAACTCCAAGAAATAACTTCATGCCCCATCTCCCTTACTTCCAGCTAGTAAGGATCACATAATTCCTAACAAAGTTTTGACACAGATTCCCAAATCGGGCATTCAGAACATATAGCACGTTGCTGCAAGCAAGCACATTCTCATTCAAAGTTGCAAGTTACTATGTAGGAACAAGTTTGTATAGGTATTTCAAAGATGCCCAGAACTGAGCTAAACTTGGTATGTCTCCAACTCCTAGAAATAACTTCATAACCCATCTCCCTTACTTCCAGCTAGTAAGAATCACATAATTCCTAACAAAGTTTTGACACAGATTCCCAATTCGGGCATTCAGAACATATAGCACGTTGCTGTAAGCAAGCACATTCTCATTCAAAGTTGCAAGTTACTATGTAGGAACAAGTTTGTATAGGTATTTCAAAGATGCCCAGAACTGAGCTAAACTTGGTATGTGTCCAACTCCTAGAAATAACTTCATGCCCCATCTCCCTTACTTCCAGCTAGTAAGGATCACATAATTCCTAACAAAGTTTTGACACAGATTCCCAATTCGGGCATTCAGAACATATAGCACGTTGCTGTAAGCAAGCACATTCTCATTCAAAGATGCTAGTTACTATGTAGGAACAAGTTTGTGTAGGTATTTCAAAGATGCCCAGAACTGAGCTAAACTTGGTATGTGTCCAACTCCTAGAAATAACTTCATGCCCCATCTCCCTTACTTCCAGCTAGTAAGGATCACATAATTCCTAACAAAGTTTTGACACAGATTCCCAATTCGGGCATTCAGAACATATAGCACGTTGCTGTAAGCAAGCAGATTCTCATTTAAAGATGCAAGTTACTATGTAGGAACAAGTTTGTATAGGTATTTCAAAGATGCCCAGAACTGAGCTAAACTTGGTATGTGTCCAACTCCTAGAAATAACTTCATGCCCCATCTCCCTTACTTCCAGCTAGTAAGGATCACATAATTCCTAACAAAGTTTTGACACAGATTCCCAATTCGGGCATTCAGAACATATAGCCCGTTGCTGTAAGCAAGCACATTCTCATTCAAAGTTGCAAGTTACTATGTATTAACAAGTTTGTATAGGTATTTCAAAGATGCCCAGAACTGAGCTAAACTTGGTATGTGTCCAACTCCTAGAAATAACTTCATGCCCCATCTCCCTTACTTCCAGCTAGTAAGGATCACATAATTCCTAACACAGTTTTGACACAGATTGCCAATTCGGGCATTCAGAACATATAGCACGTTGCTGTAAGCAAGCAGATTCTCATTCAATGATGCAAGTTACTATGTAGGAACAAGTTTGTATAGGTATTTCAAAGATGCCCAGAACTGAGCTAAACTTGGTATGTGTCCAACTCCTAGAAATAACTTCATGCCCCATCTCCCTTATTTCCTGCTCTAAGGATCACATAATTCCTAACAAAATTTTGACACAGATTGCCAATTCGGGCATTCAGAATATATAGCACGTTGCTGTAAGCAAGCACATTCTCATTCAAAGATGCAAGTTACTATGTAGGAACAAGTTTGTATAGGTATTTCAAAGATGCCCAGAACTGAGCTAAACTTGGTATGTGTCCAACTCCTAGAAATAACTTCATGCCCCATCTCCCTTACTTCCAGCTAGTAAGGATCACATAATTCCTAACAAAGTTTTGACACAGATTCCCAATTCGGGCATTCAGAACATATAGCACGTTGCTGTAAGCAAGCACATTCTCATTCAAAGATGCAAGTTACTATGTAGGAACAAGTTTGTATAGGTATTTCAAAGATGCCCAGAACTGAGCTAAACTTGGTATGTCTCCAACTCCAAGAAATAACTTCATGCCCCATCTCCCTTACTTCCAGCTAGTAAGGATCACATAATTCCTAACAAAGTTTTGACACAGATTCCCAATTCGGGCATTCAGAACATATAGCACGTTGCTGTAAGCAAGCACATTCTCATTCAAAGTTGCAAGTTACTATGTAGGAACAAGTTTGTATAGGTATTTCAAAGATGCCCAGAACTGAGCTAAACTTGGTATGTGTCCAACTCCTAGAAATAACTTCATGCCCCATCTCCCTTACTTCCAGCTAGTAAGGATCACATAATTCCTAACAAAGTTTTGACACAGATTCCCAATTCGGGCATTCAGAACATATAGCACGTTGCTGTAAGCAAGCACATTCTCATTCAAAGTTGCAAGTTACTATGTAGGAACAAGTTTGCATAGGTATTTCAAAGATGCCCAGAACTGAGCTAAACTTGGTATGTGTCCAACTCCTAGAAATAACTTCATGCCCCATCTCCCTTACTTCCAGCTAGTAAGGATCACATAATTCCTAACACAGTTTTGACACAGATTGCCAATTCGGGCATTCAGAACATATAGCACGTTGCTGTAAGCAAGCAGATTCTCATTCAATGATGCAAGTTACTATGTAGGAACAAGTTTGTATAGGTATTTCAAAGATGCCCAGAACTGAGCTAAACTTGGTATGTGTCCAACTCCTAGAAATAACTTCATGCCCCATCTCCCTTATTTCCTGCTAGTAAGGATCACATAATTCCTAACAAAATTTTGACACAGATTGCCAATTCGGGCATTCAGAATATATAGCACGTTGCTGTAAGCAAGCACATTCTCATTCAAAGATGCAAGTTACTATGTAGGAACAAGTTTGTATAGGTATTTCAAAGATGCCCAGAACTGAGCTAAACTTGGTATGTGTCCAACTCCTAGAAATAACTTCATGCCCCATCTCCCTTACTTCCAGCTAGTAAGGATCACATAATTCCTAACAAAGTTTTGACACAGATTCCCAATTCGGGCATTCAGAACATATAGCACGTTGCTGTAAGCAAGCACATTCTCATTCAAAGATGCAAGTTACTATGTAGGAACAAGTTTCTATAGGTATTTCAAAGATGCCCAGAACTGAGCTAAACTTGGTATGTCTCCAACTCCAAGAAATAACTTCATGCCCCATCTCCCTTACTTCCAGCTAGTAAGGATCACATAATTCCTAACAAAGTTTTGACACAGATTCCCAATTCGGGCATTCAGAACATATAGCACGTTGCTGTAAGCAAGCACATTCTCATTCAAAGTTGCAAGTTACTATGTAGGAACAAGTTTGTGTAGGTATTTCAAAGATGCCCAGAACTGAGCTAAACTTGGTATGTGTCCAACTCCTAGAAATAACTTCATGCCCCATCTCCCTTACTTCCAGCTAGTAAGGATCACATAATTCCTAACAAAGTTTTGACACAGATTCCCAATTCGGGCATTCAGAACATATAGCACGTTGCTGTAAGCAAGCAGATTCTCATTCAAAGATGCAAGTTACTATGTAGGAACAAGTTTGTATAGGTATTTCAAAGATGCCCAGAACTGAGCTAAACTTGGTATGTGTCCAACTCCTAGAAATAACTTCATGCCCCATCTCCCTTACTTTCAGCTAGTAAGGATCACATAATTCCTAACAAAGTTTTGACACAGATTCCCAATTCGGGCATTCAGAACATATAGCACGTTGCTGTAAGCAAGCACATTCTCATTCAAAGTTGCAAGTTACTATGTAGGAACAAGTTTGTATAGGTATTTCAAAGATGCCCAGAACTGAGCTAAACTTGGTATGTGTCCAACTCCTAGAAATAACTTCATGCCCCATCTCCCTTACTTCCAGCTAGTAAGGATCACATAATTCCTAACACAGTTTTGACACAGATTGCCAATTCGGGCATTCAGAACATATAGCACGTTGCTGTAAGCAAGCAGATTCTCATTCAATGATGCAAGTTACTATGTAGGAACAAGTTTGTATAGGTATTTCAAAGATGCCCAGAACTGAGCTAAACTTGGTATGTGTCCAACTCCTAGAAATAACTTCATGCCCCATCTCCCTTATTTCCTGCTAGTAAGGATCACAAAATTCCTAACAAAATTTTGACACAGATTGCCAATTCGGGCATTCAGAACATATAGCACGTTGCTGTAAGCAAGCACATTCTCATTCAAAGATGCAAGTTACTATGTAGGAACAAGTTTGTATAGGTATTTCAAAGATGCCCAGAACTGAGCTAAACTTGGTATGTGTCCAACTCCTAGAAATAACTTCATGCTCCATCTCCCTTACTTCCAGCTAGTAAGGATCACATAATTCCTAACAAAGTTTTGACACAGATTGCCAATTCGGGCATTCAGAACATATAGCACGTTGCTGCAAGCAAGCACATTCTCATTCAAAGATGCAAGTTACTATGTAGGAACAAGTTTGTATAGGTATTTCAAAGATGCACAGAACTGAGCTAAACTTGGTATGTGTCCAACTCCTAGAAATAACTTCATGCCCCATCTCCCTTACTTCCAGCTAGTAAGGATCACATAATTCCTAACAAAGTTTTGACACAGATTCCCAATTCGGGCATTCAGAACATATAGCACGTTGCTGTAAGCAAGCACATTCTCATTCAAAGATGCAAGTTACTATGTAGGAACAAGTTTGTATAGGTATTTCAAAGATGCCCAGAACTGAGCTAAACTTGGTATGTGTCCAACTCCTAGAAATAACTTCATGCTCCATCTCCCTTACTTCCAGGTAGTAAGGATCACATAATTCCTAACAAAGTTTTGACACAGATTGCCAATTCGGGCATTCAGAACATATAGCACGTTGCTGCAAGCAAGCACATTCTCATTCAAAGATGCAAGTTACTATGTAGGAACAAGTTTGTATAGGTATTTCAAAGATGCCCAGAACTGAGCTAAACTTGGTATGTGTCCAAATCCTAGAAATAACTTCATGCCCCATCTCCCTTACTTCCAGCTAGTAAGGATCACATAATTCCTAACAAAGTTTTGACACAGATTGCCAATTCAGGCATTCAGAACATATAGCACGTTGCTGCAAGCAAGCACATTCTCATTCAAAGATGCAAGTTACTATGTAGGAACAAGTTTTTATAGGTATTTCAAAGATGCCCAGAACTGAGCAAAACTTGGTATGTGTCCAACTCCTAGAAATAACTTCATGCTCCATCTCCCTTACTTCCAGCTAGTAAGGATCACATAATTCCTAACAAAGTTTTGACACAGATTCCCAATTCGTGCATTCAGAACATATAGCACGTTGCTGTAAGCAAGCACATTCTCATTCAAAGTTGCAAGTTACTATGTAGTAACAAGTTTGTATAGGTATTTCAAAGAAGCCCAGAACTGAGCTAAACTTGGTATGTGTCCAACTCCTAGAAATAATTTCATGCCCCATCTCCCTTACTTCCAGCTAGTAAGGATCACATAATTCCTAACAAAGTTTTGACACAGATTCCCAATTCGGGAATTCAGAACATATAGCACGTTGCTGTAAGCAAGCACATTTTCATTCAAAGATGCAAGTTACTATGTAGGAACAAGTTTGTATAGGTATTTTAAAGATGCCCAGAAGTGAGCTAAACTTGATATGTGTCCAACTCCAAGAAATAACTTCATGCCCCATCTCCCTTACTTCCAGCTAGTAAGGATCACATAATTCCTAACAAAGTTTTGACACAGATTGCCAATTCGGGCATTCAGAACATATAGCACGTTGCTGTAAGCAAGCACATTCTCATTCAAAGATGCAAGTTACTATGTAGGAACAAGTTTGTATAGGTATTTCAAAGATGCCCAGAACTGAGCTAAACTTGGTATGTCTCCAACTCCAAGAAATAACTTCATGCCCCATCTCCCTTACTTCCAGCTAGTAAGGATCACATAATTCCTAACAAAGTTTTGACACAGATTCCCAATTCGGGCATTCAGAACATATAGCACGTTGCTGTAAGCAAGCACATTCTCATTCAAAGATGCAAGTTACTATGTAGGAACAAGTTTGTATAGGTATTTCAAAGATGCCCAGAACTGAGCTAAACTTGGTATGTGTCCAACTCCTAGAAATAACTTCATGCTCCATCTCCCTTACTTCCAGGTAGTAAGGATCACATAATTCCTAACAAAGTTTTGACACAGATTGCCAATTCGTGCATTCAGAACATATAGCACGTTGCTGCAAGCAAGCACATTCTCATTCAAAGATGCAAGTTACTATGTAGGAACAAGTTTGTATAGGTATTTCAAAGATGCCCAGAACTGAGCTAAACTTGGTATGTGTCCAACTCCTAGAAATAACTTCATGCCCCATCTCCCTTACTTCCAGCTAGTAAGGATCACATAATTCCTAACAAAGTTTTGACACAGATTGCCAATTCGGGCATTCAGAACATATAGCACGTTGCTGCAAGCAAGCACATTCTCATTCAAAGATGCAAGTTACTATGTAGGAACAAGTTTTTATAGGTATTTCAAAGATGCCCAGAACTGAGCTAAACTTGGTATGTGTCCAACTCCTAGAAATAACTTCATGCTCCATCTCACTTACTTCCAGCTAGTAAGGATCACATAATTCCTAACAAAGTTTTGACACAGATTCCCAATTCGGGCATTCAGAACATATAGCACGTTGCTGTAAGCAAGCACATTCTCATTCAAAGTTGCAAGTTACTATGTAGTAACAAGTTTGTATAGGTATTTCAAAGAAGCCCAGAACTGAGCTAAACTTGGTATGTGTCCAACTCCTAGAAATAATTTCATGCCCCATCTCCCTTACTTCCAGCTAGTAAGGATCACATAATTCCTAACAAAGTTTTGACACAGATTCCCAATTCGGGAATTCAGAACATATAGCACGTTGCTGTAAGCAAGCACATTCTCATTCAAAGATGCAAGTTACTATGTAGGAACAAGTTTGTATAGGTATTTTAAAGATGCCCAGAAGTGAGCTAAACTTGATATGTGTCCAACTCCTAGAAATAACTTCATGCCCCATCTCCCTTACTTCCAGCTAGTAAGGATCACATAATTCCTAACAAAGTTTTGACACAGATTGCCAATTCGGGCATTCAGAACATATAGCACGTTGCTGTAAGCAAGCACATTCTCATTCAAAGATGCAAGTTACTATGTAGGAACAAGTTTGTATAGGTATTTCAAAGATGCCCAGAACTGAGCTAAACTTGGTATGTCTCCAACTCCAAGAAATAACTTCATGCCCCATCTCCCTTACTTCCAGCTAGTAAGGATCACATAATTCCTAACAAAGTTTTGACACAGATTCCCAATTCGGGCATTCAGAACATATAGCACGTTGCTGTAAGCAAGCACATTCTCATTCAAAGTTGCAAGTTACTATGTGGGAACAAGTTTGTATAGGTATTTCAAAGATGCCCAGAACTGAGCTAAACTTGGTATGTGTCCAACTCCTAGAAATAACTTCATGCCCCATCTCCCTTACTTCCAGCTTGTAAGGATCACATAATTCCTAACAAAGTTTTGACACAGATTCCCAATTCGGGCATTCAGAACATATAGCACGTTGCTGTAAGCAAGCACATTCTCATTCAAAGTTGCAAGTTACTATGTAGGAACAAGTTTGTATAGGTATTTCAAAGATGCCCAGAACTGAGCTAAACTTGGTATGTGTCCAACTCCTAGAAATAACTTCATGCCCCATTTCCCTTACTTCCAGCTGGTAAGGATCACATAATTCCTAACAAAGTTTTGACACAGATTCCCAATTCGGGCATTCAGAACATATAGCACGTTGCTGTAAGCAAGCACATTCTCATACAAAGATGCAAGTTACTATGTAGGAACAAGTTTGTATATGTATTTCAAAGATGCCCAGAACTGAGCTAAACTTGGTATGTGTCCAACTCCTAGAAATAACTTCATGCCCCATCTCTCTTACTTCCAGCTAGTAAGGATCACATAATTCCTAACAAAGTTTTGACACAGATTGCCAATTCGGGCATTCAGAACATATAGCACGTTGCTGTAAGCAAGCACATTCTCATTCAAAGATGCAAGTTACTGTGTAGGAACAAGTTTGTATAGGTATTTCAAAGATGCCCAGAACTGAGCTAAACTTGGTATGTGTCCAACTCCTAGAAATAACTTCATGCTCCATCTCCCTTACTTCCAGCTAGTAAGGATCACATAATTCCTAACAAAGTTTTGACACAGATTGCCAATTCGGGCATTCAGAACATATAGCACGTTGCTGCAAGCAAGCACATTCTCATTCAAAGATGCAAGTTACTATGTAGGAACAAGTTGGTATAGGTATTTCAAAGATGCCCAGAACTGAGCTAAACTTGGTATGTGTCCAAGTCCTAGAAATAACTTCATGCCCCATCTCCCTTACTTCCAGCTAGTAAGGATCACATAATTCCTAACAAAGTTTTGACACAGATTCCCAATTCGGGCATTCAGAACATATAGCACATTGCTGTAAGCAAGCACATTCTCATTCAAAGTTGCAAGTTACTATGTAGGAACAAGTTTGTATAGGTTTTTCAAAGAAGCCAAGAACTGAGCTAAACTTGGTATGTGTCCAACTCCTAGAAATAACTTCATGCCCCATCTCCCTTACTTCCAGCTAGTAAGGATCACATAATTCCTAACAAAGTTTTGACACAGATTCCCAATTCGCTCATTCAGAACATATAGCACGTTGCTGTAAGCAAGCACATTTTCATTCAAAGTTGCAAGTTACTATGTAGGAACAAGTTTGTATAGGTATTTCAAAGATGCCCAGAACTGAGCTAAACTTGATATGTGTCCAACTCCTAGAAATAACTTCATGCCCAATCTCCCTTACTTCCAGCTAGTAAGGATCACATAATTCCTAACAAAGTTTTGACACAGATTGCCAATTGGGGCATTCAGAACATATAGCACGTTGCTGCAAGCAAGCACATTCTCATTGAAAGATGCAAGTTACTATGTAGCAACAAGTTTGTATAGGTATTTCAAAGATGCCCAGAACTGAGCTAAACTTGGTATGTGTCCAACTCCTAGAAATAACTTCATGCCCCATCTCCCTTACTTCCAGCTAGTAAGGATCACATAATTCCTAACAAAGTTTTGACACAGATTCCCAATTCGGGCATTCAGAACATATAGCACGTTGCTGTAAGCAAGCACATTCTCATTCAAAGTTGCAAGTTACTATGTAGGAACAAGTTTGTATAGGTATTTCAAAGATGCCCAGAACTGAGCTAAACTTGGTATGTGTCCAACTCCTAGAAATAACTTCATGCCCCATTTCCCTTACTTCCAGCTGGTAAGGATCACATAATTCCTAACAAAGTTTTGACACAGATTCCCAATTCGGGCATTCAGAACATATAGCACGTTGCTGTAAGCAAGCACATTCTCATTCAAAGATGCAAGTTACTATGCAGGAACAAGTTTGTATAGGTATTTCAAAGATGCCCAGAACTGAGCTAAACTTGGTATGTGTCCAACTCCTAGAAATAACTTCATGCCCCATCTCCCTTACTTCCAGCTAGTAAGGATCACATAATTCCTAACAAAGTTTTGATACAGATTGCCAATTCGGGCATTCAGAACATATAGCACGTTGCTGTAAGCAAGCACATTCTCATTCAAAGATGCAAGTTACTATGTAGGAACAAGTTTGTATAGGTATTTCAAAGATGCCCAGAACTGAGCTAAACTTGGTATGTGTCCAACTCCTAGAAATAACTTCATGCTCCATCTCCCTTGCTTCCAGCTAGTAAGGATCACATAATTCCTAACAAAGTTTTGACACAGATTCCCAATTCGGGCATTCAGAACATATAGCACGTTGCTGTAAGCAAGCACATTCTCATTCAAAGATGCAAGTTACTATGTAGGAACAAGTTTGTATAGGTATTTCAAAGATGCCCAGAACTGAGCTAAACTTGGTATGTGTCCAACTCCTAGAAATAACTTCATGCCCCATCTCCCTTACTTCCAGCTAGTAAGGATCACATAATTCCTAACAAAGTTTTGACACAGATTGCCAATTCGGGCATTCAGAACATATAGCACGTTGCCGTAAGCAAGCACATTCTCATTCAAAGATGCAAGTTACTATGTAGGAACAAGTTTGTATAGGTATTTCAAAGATGCCCAGAACTGAGCTAAACTTGGTATGTGTCCAACTCCTAGAAATAACTTCATGCTCCATCTCCCTTACTTCCAGCTAGTAAGGATCACATAATTCCTAACAAAGTTTTGACACAGATTGCCAATTCGGGCATTCAGAACATATAGCACGTTGCTGCAAGCAAGCACATTCTCATTCAAAGATGCAAGTTACTATGTAGGAACAAGTTTGTATAGGTATTTCAAAGATGCACAGAACTGAGCTAAACTTGGTATGTGTCCAACTCCTAGAAATAACTTCATGCCCCATCTCCCTTACTTCCAGCTAGTAAGGATCACATAATTCCTAACAAAGTTTTGACACAGATTCCCAATTCGGGCATTCAGAACATATAGCACGTTGCTGTAAGCAAGCACATTCTCATTCAAAGATGCAAGTTACTATGTAGGAACAAGTTTGTATAGGTATTTCAAAGATGCCCAGAACTGAGCTAAACTTGGTATGTGTCCAACTCCTAGAAATAACTTCATGCTCCATCTCCCTTACTTCCAGGTAGTAAGGATCACATAATTCCTAACAAAGTTTTGACACAGATTGCCAATTCGGGCATTCAGAACATATAGCACGTTGCTGCAAGCAAGCACATTCTCATTCAAAGATGCAAGTTACTATGTAGGAACAAGTTTGTATAGGTATTTCAAAGATGCCCAGAACTGAGCTAAACTTGGTATGTGTCCAACTCCTAGAAATAACTTCATGCCCCATCTCCCTTACTTCCAGCTAGTAAGGATCACATAATTCCTAACAAAGTTTTGACACAGATTGCCAATTCGGGCATTCAGAACATATAGCACGTTGCTGCAAGCAAGCACATTCTCATTCAAAGATGCAAGTTACTATGTAGGAACAAGTTTTTATAGGTATTTCAAAGATGCCCAGAACTGAGCTAAACTTGGTATGTGTCCAACTCCTAGAAATAACTTCATGCTCCATCTCACTTACTTCCAGCTAGTAAGGATCACATAATTCCTAACAAAGTTTTGACACAGATTCCCAATTCGGGCATTCAGAACATATAGCACGTTGCTGTAAGCAAGCACATTCTCATTCAAAGTTGCAAGTTACTATGTAGTAACAAGTTTGTATAGGTATTTCAAAGAAGCCCAGAACTGAGCTAAACTTGGTATGTGTCCAACTCCTAGAAATAATTTCATGCCCCATCTCCCTTACTTCCAGCTAGTAAGGATCACATAATTCCTAACAAAGTTTTGACACAGATTCCCAATTCGGGAATTCAGAACATATAGCACGTTGCTGTAAGCAAGCACATTCTCATTCAAAGATGCAAGTTACTATGTAGGAACAAGTTTGTATAGGTATTTTAAAGATGCCCAGAAGTGAGCTAAACTTGATATGTGTCCAACTCCTAGAAATAACTTCATGCCCCATCTCCCTTACTTCCAGCTAGTAAGGATCACATAATTCCTAACAAAGTTTTGACACAGATTGCCAATTCGGGCATTCAGAACATATAGCACGTTGCTGTAAGCAAGCACATTCTCATTCAAAGATGCAAGTTACTATGTAGGAACAAGTTTGTATAGGTATTTCAAAGATGCCCAGAACTGAGCTAAACTTGGTATGTCTCCAACTCCAAGAAATAACTTCATGCCCCATCTCCCTTACTTCCAGCTAGTAAGGATCACATAATTCCTAACAAAGTTTTGACACAGATTCCCAATTCGGGCATTCAGAACATATAGCACGTTGCTGTAAGCAAGCACATTCTCATTCAAAGTTGCAAGTTACTATGTGGGAACAAGTTTGTATAGGTATTTCAAAGATGCCCAGAACTGAGCTAAACTTGGTATGTGTCCAACTCCTAGAAATAACTTCATGCCCCATCTCCCTTACTTCCAGCTTGTAAGGATCACATAATTCCTAACAAAGTTTTGACACAGATTCCCAATTCGGGCATTCAGAACATATAGCACGTTGCTGTAAGCAAGCACATTTTCATTCAAAGTTGCAAGTTACTATGTAGGAGCAAGTTTGTATAGGTATTTCAAAGATGCCCAGAACTGAGCTAAACTTGGTATGTGTCCAACTCCTAGAAATAACTTCATGCCCCATCTCCCTTACTTCCAGCTAGTAAGGATCACATAATTCCTAACAAAGTTTTGACACAGATTCCCAATTCGGCATTCAGAACATATAGCACGTTGCTGTAAGCAAGCACATTCTCATTCAAAGTTTCAAGTTACTATGTAGGAACAAGTTTGTATAGGTATTTCAAAGATGCCCAGAACTGAGCTAAACTTGGTATGTGTCCAACTCCTAGAAATAACTTCATGCCCCATCTCCCTTACTTCCAGCTAGTAAGGATCACATAATTCCTAACAAAGTTTTGACACAGATTCCCAATTCGGGCATTCAGAACATATAGCACGTTGCTGCAAGCAAGCAGATTCTCATTCAAAGATGCAAGTTACTATGTAGGAACAAGTTTGTATAGGTATTTCAAAGATGCCCAGAACTGAGCTAAACTTGGTATGTGTCCAACTCCTAGAAATAACTTCATGCCCCATCTCCCTTACTTCCAGCTAGTAAGGATCACATAATTCCTAACAAAGTTTTGACACAGATTCCCAATTCGGGCATTCAGAACATATAGCACGTTGCTGTAAGCAAGCACATTCTCATTCAAAGATGCAAGTTACTATGTAGGAACAAGTTTGTATAGGTATTTCAAAGATGCCCAGAACTGAGCTAAACTTGGTATGTGTCCAACTCCTAGAAATAACTTCATGCTCCATCTCCCTTACTTCCAGCTTGTAAGGATCACATAATTCCTAACAAAGTTTTGACACAGATTCCCAAATCGGGCATTCAGAACATATAGCACGTTGCTGCAAGCAAGCACATTCTCATTCAAAGTTGCAAGTTACTATGTAGGAACAAGTTTGTATAGGTATTTCAAAGATGCCCAGAACTGAGATAAACTTGGTATGTCTCCAACTCCAAGAAATAACTTCATGCCCCATCTCCCTTACTTCCAGCTAGTAAGGATCACATAATTCCTAACAAAGTTTTGACACAGATTCCCAAATCGGGCATTCAGAACATATAGCACGTTGCTGCAAGCAAGCACATTCTCATTCAAAGTTGCAAGTTACTATGTAGGAACAAGTTTGTATAGGTATTTCAAAGATGCCCAGAACTGAGCTAAACTTGGTATGTCTCCAACTCCTAGAAATAACTTCATAACCCATCTCCCTTACTTCCAGCTAGTAAGAATCACATAATTCCTAACAAAGTTTTGACACAGATTCCCAATTCGGGCATTCAGAACATATAGCACGTTGCTGTAAGCAAGCACATTCTCATTCAAAGTTGCAAGTTACTATGTAGGAACAAGTTTGTATAGGTATTTCAAAGATGCCCAGAACTGAGCTAAACTTGGTATGTGTCCAACTCCTAGAAATAACTTCATGCCCCATCTCCCTTACTTCCAGCTAGTAAGGATCACATAATTCCTAACAAAGTTTTGACACAGATTCCCAATTCGGGCATTCAGAACATATAGCACGTTGCTGTAAGCAAGCACATTCTCATTCAAAGATGCTAGTTACTATGTAGGAACAAGTTTGTGTAGGTATTTCAAAGATGCCCAGAACTGAGCTAAACTTGGTATGTGTCCAACTCCTAGAAATAACTTCATGCCCCATCTCCCTTACTTCCAGCTAGTAAGGATCACATAATTCCTAACAAAGTTTTGACACAGATTCCCAATTCGGGCATTCAGAACATATAGCACGTTGCTGTAAGCAAGCAGATTCTCATTTAAAGATGCAAGTTACTATGTAGGAACAAGTTTGTATAGGTATTTCAAAGATGCCCAGAACTGAGCTAAACTTGGTATGTGTCCAACTCCTAGAAATAACTTCATGCCCCATCTCCCTTACTTCCAGCTAGTAAGGATCACATAATTCCTAACAAAGTTTTGACACAGATTCCCAATTCGGGCATTCAGAACATATAGCCCGTTGCTGTAAGCAAGCACATTCTCATTCAAAGTTGCAAGTTACTATGTATTAACAAGTTTGTATAGGTATTTCAAAGATGCCCAGAACTGAGCTAAACTTGGTATGTGTCCAACTCCTAGAAATAACTTCATGCCCCATCTCCCTTACTTCCAGCTAGTAAGGATCACATAATTCCTAACACAGTTTTGACACAGATTGCCAATTCGGGCATTCAGAACATATAGCACGTTGCTGTAAGCAAGCAGATTCTCATTCAATGATGCAAGTTACTATGTAGGAACAAGTTTGTATAGGTATTTCAAAGATGCCCAGAACTGAGCTAAACTTGGTATGTGTCCAACTCCTAGAAATAACTTCATGCCCCATCTCCCTTATTTCCTGCTAGTAAGGATCACATAATTCCTAACAAAATTTTGACACAGATTGCCAATTCGGGCATTCAGAATATATAGCACGTTGCTGTAAGCAAGCACATTCTCATTCAAAGATGCAAGTTACTATGTAGGAACAAGTTTGTATAGGTATTTCAAAGATGCCCAGAACTGAGCTAAACTTGGTATGTGTCCAACTCCTAGAAATAACTTCATGCCCCATCTCCCTTACTTCCAGCTAGTAAGGATCACATAATTCCTAACAAAGTTTTGACACAGATTCCCAATTCGGGCATTCAGAACATATAGCACGTTGCTGTAAGCAAGCACATTCTCATTCAAAGATGCAAGTTACTATGTAGGAACAAGTTTGTATAGGTATTTCAAAGATGCCCAGAACTGAGCTAAACTTGGTATGTCTCCAACTCCAAGAAATAACTTCATGCCCCATCTCCCTTACTTCCAGCTAGTAAGGATCACATAATTCCTAACAAAGTTTTGACACAGATTCCCAATTCGGGCATTCAGAACATATAGCACGTTGCTGTAAGCAAGCACATTCTCATTCAAAGTTGCAAGTTACTATGTAGGAACAAGTTTGTATAGGTATTTCAAAGATGCCCAGAACTGAGCTAAACTTGGTATGTGTCCAACTCCTAGAAATAACTTCATGCCCCATCTCCCTTACTTCCAGCTAGTAAGGATCACATAATTCCTAACAAAGTTTTGACACAGATTCCCAATTCGGGCATTCAGAACATATAGCACGTTGCTGTAAGCAAGCACATTCTCATTCAAAGTTGCAAGTTACTATGTAGGAACAAGTTTGCATAGGTATTTCAAAGATGCCCAGAACTGAGCTAAACTTGGTATGTGTCCAACTCCTAGAAATAACTTCATGCCCCATCTCCCTTACTTCCAGCTAGTAAGGATCACATAATTCCTAACACAGTTTTGACACAGATTGCCAATTCGGGCATTCAGAACATATAGCACGTTGCTGTAAGCAAGCAGATTCTCATTCAATGATGCAAGTTACTATGTAGGAACAAGTTTGTATAGGTATTTCAAAGATGCCCAGAACTGAGCTAAACTTGGTATGTGTCCAACTCCTAGAAATAACTTCATGCCCCATCTCCCTTATTTCCTGCTAGTAAGGATCACATAATTCCTAACAAAATTTTGACACAGATTGCCAATTCGGGCATTCAGAATATATAGCACGTTGCTGTAAGCAAGCACATTCTCATTCAAAGATGCAAGTTACTATGTAGGAACAAGTTTGTATAGGTATTTCAAAGATGCCCAGAACTGAGCTAAACTTGGTATGTGTCCAACTCCTAGAAATAACTTCATGCCCCATCTCCCTTACTTCCAGCTAGTAAGGATCACATAATTCCTAACAAAGTTTTGACACAGATTCCCAATTCGGGCATTCAGAACATATAGCACGTTGCTGTAAGCAAGCACATTCTCATTCAAAGATGCAAGTTACTATGTAGGAACAAGTTTCTATAGGTATTTCAAAGATGCCCAGAACTGAGCTAAACTTGGTATGTCTCCAACTCCAAGAAATAACTTCATGCCCCATCTCCCTTACTTCCAGCTAGTAAGGATCACATAATTCCTAACAAAGTTTTGACACAGATTCCCAATTCGGGCATTCAGAACATATAGCACGTTGCTGTAAGCAAGCACATTCTCATTCAAAGTTGCAAGTTACTATGTAGGAACAAGTTTGTGTAGGTATTTCAAAGATGCCCAGAACTGAGCTAAACTTGGTATGTGTCCAACTCCTAGAAATAACTTCATGCCCCATCTCCCTTACTTCCAGCTAGTAAGGATCACATAATTCCTAACAAAGTTTTGACACAGATTCCCAATTCGGGCATTCAGAACATATAGCACGTTGCTGTAAGCAAGCAGATTCTCATTCAAAGATGCAAGTTACTATGTAGGAACAAGTTTGTATAGGTATTTCAAAGATGCCCAGAACTGAGCTAAACTTGGTATGTGTCCAACTCCTAGAAATAACTTCATGCCCCATCTCCCTTACTTTCAGCTAGTAAGGATCACATAATTCCTAACAAAGTTTTGACACAGATTCCCAATTCGGGCATTCAGAACATATAGCACGTTGCTGTAAGCAAGCACATTCTCATTCAAAGTTGCAAGTTACTATGTAGGAACAAGTTTGTATAGGTATTTCAAAGATGCCCAGAACTGAGCTAAACTTGGTATGTGTCCAACTCCTAGAAATAACTTCATGCCCCATCTCCCTTACTTCCAGCTAGTAAGGATCACATAATTCCTAACACAGTTTTGACACAGATTGCCAATTCGGGCATTCAGAACATATAGCACGTTGCTGTAAGCAAGCAGATTCTCATTCAATGATGCAAGTTACTATGTAGGAACAAGTTTGTATAGGTATTTCAAAGATGCCCAGAACTGAGCTAAACTTGGTATGTGTCCAACTCCTAGAAATAACTTCATGCCCCATCTCCCTTATTTCCTGCTAGTAAGGATCACAAAATTCCTAACAAAATTTTGACACAGATTGCCAATTCGGGCATTCAGAACATATAGCACGTTGCTGTAAGCAAGCACATTCTCATTCAAAGATGCAAGTTACTATGTAGGAACAAGTTTGTATAGGTATTTCAAAGATGCCCAGAACTGAGCTAAACTTGGTATGTGTCCAACTCCTAGAAATAACTTCATGCTCCATCTCCCTTACTTCCAGCTAGTAAGGATCACATAATTCCTAACAAAGTTTTGACACAGATTGCCAATTCGGGCATTCAGAACATATAGCACGTTGCTGCAAGCAAGCACATTCTCATTCAAAGATGCAAGTTACTATGTAGGAACAAGTTTGTATAGGTATTTCAAAGATGCACAGAACTGAGCTAAACTTGGTATGTGTCCAACTCCTAGAAATAACTTCATGCCCCATCTCCCTTACTTCCAGCTAGTAAGGATCACATAATTCCTAACAAAGTTTTGACACAGATTCCCAATTCGGGCATTCAGAACATATAGCACGTTGCTGTAAGCAAGCACATTCTCATTCAAAGATGCAAGTTACTATGTAGGAACAAGTTTGTATAGGTATTTCAAAGATGCCCAGAACTGAGCTAAACTTGGTATGTGTCCAACTCCTAGAAATAACTTCATGCTCCATCTCCCTTACTTCCAGGTAGTAAGGATCACATAATTCCTAACAAAGTTTTGACACAGATTGCCAATTCGGGCATTCAGAACATATAGCACGTTGCTGCAAGCAAGCACATTCTCATTCAAAGATGCAAGTTACTATGTAGGAACAAGTTTGTATAGGTATTTCAAAGATGCCCAGAACTGAGCTAAACTTGGTATGTGTCCAACTCCTAGAAATAACTTCATGCCCCATCTCCCTTACTTCCAGCTAGTAAGGATCACATAATTCCTAACAAAGTTTTGACACAGATTGCCAATTCGGGCATTCAGAACATATAGCACGTTGCTGCAAGCAAGCACATTCTCATTCAAAGATGCAAGTTACTATGTAGGAACAAGTTTTTATAGGTATTTCAAAGATGCCCAGAACTGAGCTAAACTTGGTATGTGTCCAACTCCTAGAAATAACTTCATGCTCCATCTCCCTTACTTCCAGCTAGTAAGGATCACATAATTCCTAACAAAGTTTTGACACAGATTCCCAATTCGTGCATTCAGAACATATAGCACGTTGCTGTAAGCAAGCACATTCTCATTCAAAGTTGCAAGTTACTATGTAGTAACAAGTTTGTATAGGTATTTCAAAGAAGCCCAGAACTGAGCTAAACTTGGTATGTGTCCAACTCCTAGAAATAATTTCATGCCCCATCTCCCTTACTTCCAGCTAGTAAGGATCACATAATTCCTAACAAAGTTTTGACACAGATTCCCAATTCGGGAATTCAGAACATATAGCACGTTGCTGTAAGCAAGCACATTTTCATTCAAAGATGCAAGTTACTATGTAGGAACAAGTTTGTATAGGTATTTTAAAGATGCCCAGAAGTGAGCTAAACTTGATATGTGTCCAACTCCAAGAAATAACTTCATGCCCCATCTCCCTTACTTCCAGCTAGTAAGGATCACATAATTCCTAACAAAGTTTTGACACAGATTCCCAATTCGGGCATTCAGAACATATAGCACGTTGCTGTAAGCAAGCACATTCTCATTCAAAGATGCAAGTTACTATGTAGGAACAAGTTTGTATAGGTATTTCAAAGATGCCCAGAACTGAGCTAAACTTGGTATGTCTCCAACTCCAAGAAATAACTTCATGCCCCATCTCCCTTACTTCCAGCTAGTAAGGATCACATAATTCCTAACAAAGTTTTGACACAGATTCCCAATTCGGGCATTCAGAACATATAGCACGTTGCTGTAAGCAAGCACATTCTCATTCAAAGTTGCAAGTTACTATGTGGGAACAAGTTTGTATAGGTATTTCAAAGATGCCCAGAACTGAGCTAAACTTGGTATGTGTCCAACTCCTAGAAATAACTTCATGCCCCATCTCCCTTACTTCCAGCTAGTAAGGATCACATAATTCCTAACAAAGTTTTGACACAGATTCCCAATTCGGGCATTCAGAACATATAGCACGTTGCTGTAAGCAAGCACATTTTCATTCAAAGTTGCAAGTTACTATGTAGGAGCAAGTTTGTATAGGTATTTCAAAGATGCCCAGAACTGAGCTAAACTTGGTATGTGTCCAACTCCTAGAAATAACTTCATGCCCCATCTCCCTTACTTCCAGCTAGTAAGGATCACATAATTCCTAACAAAGTTTTGACACAGATTCCCAATTCGGCATTCAGAACATATAGCACGTTGCTGTAAGCAAGCACATTCTCATTCAAAGTTGCAAGTTACTATGTAGGAACAAGTTTGTATAGGTATTTCAAAGATGCCCAGAACTGAGCTAAACTTGGTATGTGTCCAACTCCTAGAAATAACTTCATGCCCCATCTCCCTTACTTCCAGCTAGTAAGGATCACATAATTCCTAACAAAGTTTTGACACAGATTCCCAATTCGGGCATTCAGAACATATAGCACGTTGCTGCAAGCAAGCAGATTCTCATTCAAAGATGCAAGTTACTATGTAGGAACAAGTTTGTATAGGTATTTCAAAGATGCCCAGAACTGAGCTAAACTTGGTATGTGTCCAACTCCTAGAAATAACTTCATGCCCCATCTCCCTTACTTCCAGCTAGTAAGGATCACATAATTCCTAACAAAGTTTTGACACAGATTCCCAATTCGGGCATTCAGAACATATAGCACGTTGCTGTAAGCAAGCACATTCTCATTCAAAGATGCAAGTTACTATGTAGGAACAAGTTTGTATAGGTATTTCAAAGATGCCCAGAACTGAGCTAAACTTGGTATGTGTCCAACTCCTAGAAATAACTTCATGCTCCATCTCCCTTACTTCCAGCTTGTAAGGATCACATAATTCCTAACAAAGTTTTGACACAGATTCCCAAATCGGGCATTCAGAACATATAGCACGTTGCTGCAAGCAAGCACATTCTCATTCAAAGTTGCAAGTTACTATGTAGGAACAAGTTTGTATAGGTATTTCAAAGATGCCCAGAACTGAGATAAACTTGGTATGTCTCCAACTCCAAGAAATAACTTCATGCCCCATCTCCCTTACTTCCAGCTAGTAAGGATCACATAATTCCTAACAAAGTTTTGACACAGATTCCCAAATCGGGCATTCAGAACATATAGCACGTTGCTGCAAGCAAGCACATTCTCATTCAAAGTTGCAAGTTACTATGTAGGAACAAGTTTGTATAGGTATTTCAAAGATGCCCAGAACTGAGCTAAACTTGGTATGTCTCCAACTCCTAGAAATAACTTCATGCTCCATCTCCCTTACTTCCAGCTTGTAAGGATCACATAATTCCTAACAAAGTTTTGACACAGATTCCCAAATCGGGCATTCAGAACATATAGCACGTTGCTGCAAGCAAGCACATTCTCATTCAAAGTTGCAAGTTACTATGTAGGAACAAGTTTGTATAGGTATTTCAAAGATGCCCAGAACTGAGATAAACTTGGTATGTCTCCAACTCCAAGAAATAACTTCATGCCCCATCTCCCTTACTTCCAGCTAGTAAGGATCACATAATTCCTAACAAAGTTTTGACACAGATTCCCAATTCGGGCATTCAGAACATATAGCCCGTTGCTGTAAGCAAGCACATTCTCATTCAAAGTTGCAAGTTACTATGTATTAACAAGTTTGTATAGGTATTTCAAAGATGCCCAGAACTGAGCTAAACTTGGTATGTGTCCAACTCCTAGAAATAACTTCATGCCCCATCTCCCTTACTTCCAGCTAGTAAGGATCACATAATTCCTAACACAGTTTTGACACAGATTGCCAATTCGGGCATTCAGAACATATAGCACGTTGCTGTAAGCAAGCAGATTCTCATTCAATGATGCAAGTTACTATGTAGGAACAAGTTTGTATAGGTATTTCAAAGATGCCCAGAACTGAGCTAAACTTGGTATGTGTCCAACTCCTAGAAATAACTTCATGCCCCATCTCCCTTATTTCCTGCTTGTAAGGATCACATAATTCCTAACAAAATTTTGACACAGATTGCCAATTCGGGCATTCAGAATATATAGCACGTTGCTGTAAGCAAGCACATTCTCATTCAAAGATGCAAGTTACTATGTAGGAACAAGTTTGTATAGGTATTTCAAAGATGCCCAGAACTGAGCTAAACTTGGTATGTGTCCAACTCCTAGAAATAACTTCATGCCCCATCTCCCTTACTTCCAGCTAGTAAGGATCACATAATTCCTAACAAAGTTTTGACACAGATTCCCAATTCGGGCATTCAGAACATATAGCACGTTGCTGTAAGCAAGCACATTCTCATTCAAAGATGCAAGTTACTATGTAGGAACAAGTTTGTATAGGTATTTCAAAGATGCCCAGAACTGAGCTAAACTTGGTATGTCTCCAACTCCAAGAAATAACTTCATGCCCCATCTCCCTTACTTCCAGCTAGTAAGGATCACATAATTCCTAACAAAGTTTTGACACAGATTCCCAATTCGGGCATTCAGAACATATAGCACGTTGCTGTAAGCAAGCACATTCTCATTCAAAGTTGCAAGTTACTATGTAGGAACAAGTTTGTATAGGTATTTCAAAGATGCCCAGAACTGAGCTAAACTTGGTATGTGTCCAACTCCTAGAAATAACTTCATGCCCCATCTCCCTTACTTCCAGCTAGTAAGGATCACATAATTCCTAACAAAGTTTTGACACAGATTCCCAATTCGGGCATTCAGAACATATAGCACGTTGCTGTAAGCAAGCACATTCTCATTCAAAGTTGCAAGTTACTATGTAGGAACAAGTTTGTATAGGTATTTCAAAGATGCCCAGAACTGAGCTAAACTTGGTATGTGTCCAACTCCTAGAAATAACTTCATGCCCCATCTCCCTTACTTCCAGCTAGTAAGGATCACATAATTCCTAACACAGTTTTGACACAGATTGCCAATTCGGGCATTCAGAACATATAGCACGTTGCTGTAAGCAAGCAGATTCTCATTCAATGATGCAAGTTACTATGTAGGAACAAGTTTGTATAGGTATTTCAAAGATGCCCAGAACTGAGCTAAACTTGGTATGTGTCCAACTCCTAGAAATAACTTCATGCCCCATCTCCCTTATTTCCTGCTAGTAAGGATCACATAATTCCTAACAAAATTTTGACACAGATTGCCAATTCGGGCATTCAGAATATATAGCACGTTGCTGTAAGCAAGCACATTCTCATTCAAAGTTGCAAGTTACTATGTAGGAACAAGTTTGTATAGGTATTTCAAAGATGCCCAGAACTGAGCTAAACTTGGTATGTGTCCAACTCCTAGAAATAACTTCATGCCCCATCTCCCTTACTTCCAGCTAGTAAGGATCACATAATTCCTAACAAAGTTTTGACACAGATTCCCAATTCGGGCATTCAGAACATATAGCACGTTGCTGTAAGCAAGCACATTCTCATTCAAAGATGCAAGTTACTATGTAGGAACAAGTTTCTATAGGTATTTCAAAGATGCCCAGAACTGAGCTAAACTTGGTATGTCTCCAACTCCAAGAAATAACTTCATGCCCCATCTCCCTTACTTCCAGCTAGTAAGGATCACATAATTCCTAACAAAGTTTTGACACAGATTCCCAATTCGGGCATTCAGAACATATAGCACGTTGCTGTAAGCAAGCACATTCTCATTCAAAGTTGCAAGTTACTATGTAGGAACAAGTTTGTGTAGGTATTTCAAAGATGCCCAGAACTGAGCTAAACTTGGTATGTGTCCAACTCCTAGAAATAACTTCATGCCCCATCTCCCTTACTTCCAGCTAGTAAGGATCACATAATTCCTAACAAAGTTTTGACACAGATTCCCAATTCGGGCATTCAGAACATATAGCACGTTGCTGTAAGCAAGCAGATTCTCATTCAAAGATGCAAGTTACTATGTAGGAACAAGTTTGTATAGGTATTTCAAAGATGCCCAGAACTGAGCTAAACTTGGTATGTGTCCAACTCCTAGAAATAACTTCATGCCCCATCTCCCTTACTTTCAGCTAGTAAGGATCACATAATTCCTAACAAAGTTTTGACACAGATTCCCAATTCGGGCATTCAGAACATATAGCACGTTCCTGTAAGCAAGCACATTCTCATTCAAAGTTGCAAGTTACTATGTAGGAACAAGTGTGTATAGGTATTTCAAAGATGCCCAGAACTGAGCTAAACTTGGTATGTGTCCAACTCCTAGAAATAACTTCATGCCCCATCTCCCTTACTTCCAGCTAGTAAGGATCACATAATTCCTAACACCGTTTTGACACAGATTGCCAATTCGGGCATTCAGAACATATAGCACGTTGCTGTAAGCAAGCAGATTCTCATTCAATGATGCAAGTTACTATGTAGGAACAAGTTTGTATAGGTATTTCAAAGATGCCCAGAACTGAGCTAAACTTGGTATGTGTCCAACTCCTAGAAATAACTTCATGCCCCATCTCCCTTATTTCCTGCTAGTAAGGATCACAAAATTCCTAACAAAATTTTGACACCGATTGCCAATTCGGGCATTCAGAATATATAGCACGTTGCTGTAAGCAAGCACATTCTCATTCAAAGATGCAAGTTACTATGTAGGAACAAGTTTGTATAGGTATTTCAAAGATGCCCAGAACTGAGCTAAACTTGGTATGTGTCCAACTCCTAGAAATAACTTCATGCCCCATCTCCCTTATTTCCTGCTTGTAAGGATCACATAATTCCTAACAAAATTTTGACACAGATTGCCAATTCGGGCATTCAGAATATATAGCACGTTGCTGTAAGCAAGCACATTCTCATTCAAAGATGCAAGTTACTATGTAGGAACAAGTTTGTATAGGTATTTCAAAGATGCCCAGAACTGAGCTAAACTTGGTATGTGTCCAACTCCTAGAAATAACTTCATGCCCCATCTCCCTTACTTCCAGCTAGTAAGGATCACATAATTCCTAACAAAGTTTTGACACAGATTCCCAATTCGGGCATTCAGAACATATAGCACGTTGCTGTAAGCAAGCACATTCTCATTCAAAGATGCAAGTTACTATGTAGGAACAAGTTTGTATAGGTATTTCAAAGATGCCCAGAACTGAGCTAAACTTGGTATGTCTCCAACTCCAAGAAATAACTTCATGCCCCATCTCCCTTACTTCCAGCTAGTAAGGATCACATAATTCCTAACAAAGTTTTGACACAGATTCCCAATTCGGGCATTCAGAACATATAGCACGTTGCTGTAAGCAAGCACATTCTCATTCAAAGTTGCAAGTTACTATGTAGGAACAAGTTTGTATAGGTATTTCAAAGATGCCCAGAACTGAGCTAAACTTGGTATGTGTCCAACTCCTAGAAATAACTTCATGCCCCATCTCCCTTACTTCCAGCTAGTAAGGATCACATAATTCCTAACAAAGTTTTGACACAGATTCCCAATTCGGGCATTCAGAACATATAGCACGTTGCTGTAAGCAAGCACATTCTCATTCAAAGTTGCAAGTTACTATGTAGGAACAAGTTTGTATAGGTATTTCAAAGATGCCCAGAACTGAGCTAAACTTGGTATGTGTCCAACTCCTAGAAATAACTTCATGCCCCATCTCCCTTACTTCCAGCTAGTAAGGATCACATAATTCCTAACACAGTTTTGACACAGATTGCCAATTCGGGCATTCAGAACATATAGCACGTTGCTGTAAGCAAGCAGATTCTCATTCAATGATGCAAGTTACTATGTAGGAACAAGTTTGTATAGGTATTTCAAAGATGCCCAGAACTGAGCTAAACTTGGTATGTGTCCAACTCCTAGAAATAACTTCATGCCCCATCTCCCTTATTTCCTGCTAGTAAGGATCACATAATTCCTAACAAAATTTTGACACAGATTGCCAATTCGGGCATTCAGAATATATAGCACGTTGCTGTAAGCAAGCACATTCTCATTCAAAGTTGCAAGTTACTATGTAGGAACAAGTTTGTATAGGTATTTCAAAGATGCCCAGAACTGAGCTAAACTTGGTATGTGTCCAACTCCTAGAAATAACTTCATGCCCCATCTCCCTTACTTCCAGCTAGTAAGGATCACATAATTCCTAACAAAGTTTTGACACAGATTCCCAATTCGGGCATTCAGAACATATAGCACGTTGCTGTAAGCAAGCACATTCTCATTCAAAGATGCAAGTTACTATGTAGGAACAAGTTTCTATAGGTATTTCAAAGATGCCCAGAACTGAGCTAAACTTGGTATGTCTCCAACTCCAAGAAATAACTTCATGCCCCATCTCCCTTACTTCCAGCTAGTAAGGATCACATAATTCCTAACAAAGTTTTGACACAGATTCCCAATTCGGGCATTCAGAACATATAGCACGTTGCTGTAAGCAAGCACATTCTCATTCAAAGTTGCAAGTTACTATGTAGGAACAAGTTTGTGTAGGTATTTCAAAGATGCCCAGAACTGAGCTAAACTTGGTATGTGTCCAACTCCTAGAAATAACTTCATGCCCCATCTCCCTTACTTCCAGCTAGTAAGGATCACATAATTCCTAACAAAGTTTTGACACAGATTCCCAATTCGGGCATTCAGAACATATAGCACGTTGCTGTAAGCAAGCAGATTCTCATTCAAAGATGCAAGTTACTATGTAGGAACAAGTTTGTATAGGTATTTCAAAGATGCCCAGAACTGAGCTAAACTTGGTATGTGTCCAACTCCTAGAAATAACTTCATGCCCCATCTCCCTTACTTTCAGCTAGTAAGGATCACATAATTCCTAACAAAGTTTTGACACAGATTCCCAATTCGGGCATTCAGAACATATAGCACGTTCCTGTAAGCAAGCACATTCTCATTCAAAGTTGCAAGTTACTATGTAGGAACAAGTGTGTATAGGTATTTCAAAGATGCCCAGAACTGAGCTAAACTTGGTATGTGTCCAACTCCTAGAAATAACTTCATGCCCCATCTCCCTTACTTCCAGCTAGTAAGGATCACATAATTCCTAACACCGTTTTGACACAGATTGCCAATTCGGGCATTCAGAACATATAGCACGTTGCTGTAAGCAAGCAGATTCTCATTCAATGATGCAAGTTACTATGTAGGAACAAGTTTGTATAGGTATTTCAAAGATGCCCAGAACTGAGCTAAACTTGGTATGTGTCCAACTCCTAGAAATAACTTCATGCCCCATCTCCCTTATTTCCTGCTAGTAAGGATCACAAAATTCCTAACAAAATTTTGACACCGATTGCCAATTCGGGCATTCAGAATATATAGCACGTTGCTGTAAGCAAGCACATTCTCATTCAAAGATGCAAGTTACTATGTAGGAACAAGTTTGTATAGGTATTTCAAAGATGCCCAGAACTGAGCTAAACTTGGTATGTGTCCAACTCCTAGAAATAACTTCATGCCCCATCTCCCTTACTTCCATCTAGTAAGGATCACATAATTCCTAACAAAGTTTTGACACAGATTCCCAATTCGGGCATTCAGAACATATAGCACGTTGCTGTAAGCAAGCACATTCTCATTCAAAGATGCAAGTTACTATGTAGGAACAAGTTTGTATAGGTATTTCAAAGATGCCCAGAACTGAGCTAAACTTGGTATGTCTCCAACTCCAAGAAATAACTTCATGCCCCATCTCCCTTACTTCCAGCTAGTAAGGATCACATAATTCCTAACAAAGTTTTGACACAGATTCCGAATTCGGGCATTCAGAACATATAGCACGTTGCTGTAAGCAAGCACATTCTCATTCAAAGTTGCAAGTTACTATGTAGGAACAAGTTTGTATAGGTATTTCAAAGATGCCCAGAACTGAGCTAAACTTGGTATGTGTCCAACTCCTAGAAATAACTTCATGCCCCATCTCCCTTACTTCCAGCTAGTAAGGATCACATAATTCCTAACAAAGTTTTGACACAGATTGCCAATTCGGGCATTCAGAACATATAGCACGTTGCTGTAAGCTAGCACATTTTCATTCAAAGTTGCAAGTTACTATGTAGGAACAAGTTTGTATAGGTATTTCAAAGATGCCCAGAACTGAGCTAAACTTGGTATGTGTCCAACTCCTAGAAATAACTTCATGCCCCATCTCCCTTACTTCCAGCTAGTAAGGATCACATAATTCCTAACAAAGTTTTGACACAGATTCCCATTTCGGGCATTCAGAACATATAGCACGTTGCTGTAAGCAAGCACATTCTCATTCAAAGTTGCAAGTTGCTATGTAGGAACAAGTTTGTATAGGTATTTCAAAGATGCCCAGAACTGAGCTAAACTTGGTATGTCTCCAACTCCAAGAAATAACTTCATGCCCCATCTCCCTTACTTCCAGCTAGTAAGGATCACATAATTCCTAACAAAGTATTGACACAGATTCCCAATTCGGGCATTCAGAACATATAGCACGTTGCTGTAAGCAAGCACATTCTCATTCAAAGTTGCAAGTTACTATGTAGGAACAAGTTTGTATAGGTATTTCAAAGATGCCCAGAACTGAGCTAAACTTGGTATGTGTCCAACTCCTAGAAATAACATCATGCCCCATCTCCCTTACTTCCAGCTAGTAAGGATCACATAATTCCTAACAAAGTTTTGACACAGATTCCCAATTCGGGCATTCAGAACATATAGCACGTTGCTGTAAGCAAGCACATTCTCATTCAAAGATGCTAGTTACTATGTAGGAACAAGTTTGTCTAGGTATTTCAAAGATGCCCAGAACTGAGCTAAACTTGGTATGTGTCCAACTCCTAGAAATAACTTCATGCCCCATCTCCCTTACTTCCAGCTAGTAAGGATCACATAATTCCTAACAAAGTTTTGACACAGATTCCCAATTCGGGCATTCAGAACATATAGCACGTTGCTGTAAGCAAGCACATTCTCATTCAAAGATGCAAGTTACTAGGTAGGAACAAGTTTGTATAGGTATTTCAAAGATGCCCAGAACTGAGCTAAACTTGGTATGTGTCCAACTCCTAGAAATAACTTCATGCCCCATCTCCCTTACTTCCAGCTAGTAAGGATCACATAATTCCTAACAAAGTTTTGACACAGATTCCCATTTCGGGCATTCAGAACATATAGCACGTTGCTGTAAGCAAGCACATTCTCATTCAAAGTTGCAAGTTACTATGTAGGAACAAGTTTGTATAGGTATTTCAAAGATGCCCAGAACTGAGCTAAACTTGGTATGTCTCCAACTCCAAGAAATAACTTCATGCCCCATCTCCCTTACTTCCAGCTAGTAAGGATCACATAATTCCTAACAAAGTTTTGACACAGATTCCCAATTCGGGCATTCAGAACATATAGCACGTTGCTGTAAGCAAGCACATTCTCATTCAAAGTTGCAAGTTACTATGTAGGAACAAGTTTGTATAGGTATTTCAAAGATGCCCAGAACTGAGCTAAACTTGGTATGTGTCCAACTCCTAGAAATAACATCATGCCCCATCTCCCTTACTTCCAGCTAGTAAGGTTCACATAATTCCTAACAAAGTTTTGACACAGATTCCCAATTCGGGCATTCAGAACATATAGCACGTTGCTGTAAGCAAGCACATTCTCATTCAAAGATGCTAGTTACTATGTAGGAACAAGTTTGTGTAGGTATTTCAAAGATGCCCAGAACTGAGCTAAACTTGGTATGTGTCCAACTCCTAGAAATAACTTCATGCCCCATCTCCCTTACTTCCAGCTAGTAAGGATCACATAATTCCTAACAAAGTTTTGACACAGATTCCCAATTCGGGCATTCAGAACATATAGCACGTTGCTGTAAGCAAGCATATTCTCATTCAAAGATGCAAGTTACTATGTAGGAACAAGTTTGTATAGGTATTTCAAAGATGCCCAGAACTGAGCTAAACTTGGTATGTGTCCAACTCCTAGAAATAACTTCATGCCCCATCTCCCTTACTTCCAGCTAGTAAGGATCACATAATTCCTAACAAAGTTTTGACACAGATTCCCAATTCGGGCATTCAGAACATATAGCACGTTGCTGTAAGCAAGCACATTCTCATTCAAAGTTGCAAGTTACTATGTAGGAACAAGTTTGTATAGGTATTTCAAAGATGCCCAGAACTGAGCTAAACTTGGTATGTGTCCAACTCCTAGAAATAACTTCATGCCCCATCTCCCTTACTTCCAGCTAGTAAGGATCACATAATTCCTAACACAGTTTTGACACAGATTGCCAATTCGGGCATTCAGAACATATAGCACGTTGCTGTAAGCAAGCAGATTCTCATTCAATGATGCAAGTTACTATGTAGGAACAAATTTGTATAGGTATTTCAAAGATGCCCAGAACTGAGCTAAACTTGGTATGTGTCCAACTCCTAGAAATAACTTCATGCCCCATCTCCCTTATTTCCTGCTAGTAAGGATCACATAATTCCTAACAAAATTTTGACACAGATTGCCAATTCGGGCATTCAGAATATATAGCACGTTGCTGTAAGCAAGCACATTCTCATTCAAAGATGCAAGTTACTATGTAGGAACAAGTTTGTATAGGTATTTCAAAGATGCCCAGAACTGAGCTAAACTTGGTATGTGTCCAACTCCTAGAAATAACTTCATGCCCCATCTCCCTTACTTCCAGCTAGTAAGGATCACATAATTCCTAACAAAGTTTTGACACAGATTCCCAATTCGGGCATTCAGAACATATAGCACGTTGCTGTAAGCAAGCACATTTTCATTCAAAGTTGCAAATTACTATGTAGGAACAAGTTTGTATAGGTATTTCAAAGATGCCCAGAACTGAGCTAAACTTGGTATGTGTCCAACTCCTAGAAATAACTTCATGCCCCATCTCCCTTACTTCCAGCTAGTAAGGATCACATAATTCCTAACAAAGTTTTGACACAGATTCCCAATTCGGGCATTCAGAACATATAGCACGTTGCTGTAAGCAAGCACATTCTCATTCAAAGATGCAAGTTACTATGTAGGAACAAGTTTGTATAGGTATTTTAAAGATGCCCAGAACTGAGCTAAACTTGGTATGTGTCCAACTCCTAGAAATAACTTCATGCCCCATCTCCCTTACTTTCAGCTAGTAAGGATCACATAATTCCTAACAAAGTTTTGACACAGATTGCCAATTCGGGCATTCAGAACATACAGCACGTTGCTGTAAGCAAGCACATTCTCATTCAAAGATGCAAGTTACTATGTAGGAACAAGTTTGTATAGGTATTTCAAAGATGCCCAGAACTGAGCTAAACTTGGTATGTGTCCAACTCCTAGAAATAACTTCATGCCCCATCTCCCTTACTTCCAGCTAGTAAGGATCACATAATTTCTAACAAAGATTTGACACAGATTCCCAGTTCGGCATTCAGAACATATAGCACGTTGCTGTAAGCAAGAACATTCTCATTCAAAGTTGCAAGTTACTATGTAGGAACAAGTTTGTATAGGTATTTCAAAGATGCCCAGAACTGAGCTAAACTTGGTATGTGTCCAACTCCTAGAAATAACTTCATGCCCCATCTCCCTTACTTCCAGCTAGTAAGGATCACATAATTCCTAACAAAGTTTTGACACAGATTCCCAATTCGGGCATTCAGAACATATAGCACGTTGCTGTAAGCAAGCAGATTCTCATTCAAAGATGCAAGTTACTAGGTAGGAACAAGTTTGTATAGGTATTTCAAAGATGCCCAGAACTGAGCTAAACTTGGTATGTGTCCAACTCCTAGAAATAACTTCATGCCCCATCTCCCTTACTTCCAGCTAGTAAGGATCACATAATTCCTAACAAAGTTTTGACACAAATTCCCAATTCGGGCATTCAGAACATATAGCACGTTGCTGTAAGCAAGCACATTCTCATTCAAAGATGCTAGTTACTATGTAGGAACAAGTTTGTATAGGTATTTCAAAGATCCACAGAACTGAGCTAAACTTGGTATGTGTCCAACTCCTAGAAATAACTTCATGCCCCATCTCCCTTACTTCCAGCTAGTAAGGATCACATAATTCCTAACAAAGTTTTGACACAGATTCCCAATTCGGGCATTCAGAACATATAGCACGTTGCTGTAAGCAAGCACATTTTCATTCAAAGTTGCAAGTTACTATGTAGGAACAAGTTTGTATAGGTATTTCAAAGATGCCCAGAACTGAGCTAAACTTGGTATGTGTCCAACTCCTAGAAATAACTTCATGCCCCATCTCCCTTACTTCCAGCTAGTAAGGATCACATAATTCCTAACAAAGTTTTGACACAGATTCCCAATTCGGGCATTCAGAACATATAGCACGTTGCTGTAAGCAAGCACATTTTCATTCAAAGTTGCAAGTTACTATGTAGGAACAAGTTTGTATAGGTATTTCAAAGATGCCCAGAACTGAGCTAAACTTGGTATGTGTCCAACTCCTAGAAATAACTTCATGCCCCATCTCCATTACTTCCAGCTAGTAAGGATCACATAATTTCTAACAAAGTTTTGACACAGATTCCCAATTTGGGCATTCAGAACATATAGCACGTTGCTGTAAGCAAGCACATTCTCATTCAAAGATGCAAGTTACTATGTAGGAACAAGTTTGTATAGGTATTTCAAAGATGGCCAGAACTGAGCTAAACTTGGTATGTCTGCAACTCCAAGAAATAACTTCATGCCCCATCTCACTTACTTCCAGCTAGTAAGGATCACATAATTCGTAACAAAGTTTTGACACAGATTCCCCATTCGGGCATTCAGAACATATAGCACGTTGCTGTAAGCAAGCACATTCTCATTCAAAGTTGCAAGTTACTATGTAGGAACAAGTTTGTATAGGTATTTCAAAGATGCCCAGAACTGAGCTAAACTTGGTATGTGTCCAACTCCTAGAAATAACTTCATGCCCCATCTCCCTTACTTCCAGCTAGTAAGGATCACATAATTCCTAACAAAGTTTTGACACAGATTCCCAATTCGGGCATTCAGAACATATAGCACGTTGCTGTAAGCAAGCACATTCTCATTCAAAGTTGCAAATTACTATGTAGGAACAAGTTTGTATAGGTATTTCAAAGATGCCCAGAACTGAGCTAAACTTGGTATGTGTCCAACTCCTAGAAATAACTTCATGCCCCATCTCCCTTACTTCCAGCTAGTAAGGATCACATAATTCCTAACAAAGTTTTGACACAGATTCCCAATTCGGGCATTCAGAACATATAGCACGTTGCTGTAAGCAAGCACATTCTCATTCAAAGATGCAAGTTACTATGTAGGAACAAGTTTGTATAGGTATTTTAAAGATGCCCAGAACTGAGCTAAACTTGGTATGTGTCCAACTCCTAGAAATAACTTCATGCCCCATCTCCCTTACTTTCAGCTAGTAAGGATCACATAATTCCTAACAAAGTTTGACACAGATTGCCAATTCGGGCATTCAGAACATACAGCACGTTGCTGTAAGCAAGCACATTCTCATTCAAAGATGCAAGTTACTATGTAGGAACAAGTTTGTATAGGTATTTCAAAGATGCCCAGAACTGAGCTAAACTTGGTATGTGTCCAACTCCTAGAAATAACTTCATGCTCCATCTCCCTTACTTCCAGCTAGTAAGGATCACATAATTCCTAACAAAGTTTTGACACAGATTCCCAATTCGGGCATTTAGAACACATAGCACGTTGCTGTAAGCACGCACATTCTCATTCAAAGTTGCAAGTTACTATGTAGGAACAAGTTTGTATAGGTATTTCAAAGATGCCCAGAACTGAGCTAAACTTGGTATGTCGCCAACTCCTAGAAATAAATTCATGCCCCATCTCCCTTACTTCAGGCTAGTAAGGATCACATAATTCCTAACAAAGTTTTGACACAGATTCCCAATTCGGGCATTCAGAACATATAGCACGTTGCTGTAAGCAAGCACATTCTCATTCAAAGTTGCAAGTTACTATGTAGGAACAAGTTTGTATAGGTATTTCAAAGATGCCCAGAACTGTGCTAAACTTGGTATGTGTCCAACTCCTAGAAATACCTTCATGCCCCAACTCCCTTACTTCCATCTAGTAAGGATCACATAATTTCTAACAAAGTTTTGACACAGATTCCCTATTCGGGCATTTAGAACATATAGCACGTTGCTGTAAGCAAGCACATTCTCATTCAAAGTTGCAAGTTACTATGTAGGAACAAGTTTGTATAGGTATTTCAAAGATGCCCAGAACTGAGCTAAACGTTGTATGTCTCCAACTCCTAGAAATAACTTCATGCCCCATCTCACTTACTTCCAGCTAGTAAGGATCACATAATTCCTAACAAAGTTTTGACACAGATTCCCAATTCGGCCATTCAGAGCATATAGCACGTTGCTGCAAGCAAGCACATTCTCATTCAAAGTTGCAAGTTACTATGTAGGAACAAGTTTGTATAGGTATTTCAAAGATGCCCAGAACTGAGCTAAAAGTTGTATGTCTCCAACTCCTAGAAATAACTTCATGCCCCATCTCCCTTACTTCCAGCTAGTAAGGATCACATAATTCCTAACAAAGTTTTGACACAGATTCCCAATTCGGGCATTCAGAACATATAGCACGTTGCTGTAAGCAAGCACATTCTCATTCAAAGTTGCAAGTTACTATGTAGGAACAAGTTTGTATAGGTATTTCAAAGATGCCCAGAACTGAGCTAAACTTGGTATGTGTCCAACTCCTAGAAATAACTTCATGCCCCATCTCCCTTACTTCCAGCTCGTAAGGATCACATAATTCCTAACAAAGTTTTGACACAGATTCCAATTCGGGCATTCAGAACATATAGCACGTTGCTGTAAGCAAGCACATTCTCATTCAAAGTTGCAAGTTACTATGTAAGAACAAGTTTGTATAGGTATTTCAAAGATGCCCAGAACTGAGCTAAACGTTGTATGTCTCCAACTCCTAGAAATAACTTCATGTCCCATCTCCCTTACTTCCAGCTAGTAAGGATCACATAATTCCTAACAAATTTTGACACAGATTCCCAATTCGGGCATTCAGAACATATAGCACGTTGCTGTAAGCAAGCACATTCTCATTCAAAGATGCAAGTTACTATGTAGGAACAAGTTTGTACAGGTATTTCAAAGATGCCCAGAACTGAGCTAAACTTGGTATGTGTCCAACTCCTGGAAACAACTTCATGCTCCATCTCCCTTACTTCCAGCTAGTAAGGATCACATAATTCCTAACAAAGTTTTGACACAGATTCCCATTTCGGGCATTCAGAACATATAGCACGTTGCTGCAAGCAAGCACATTCTCATTCAAAGTTGCAAGTTACTATGTAGGAACAAGTTTGTATAGGTATTTCAAAGATGCCCAGAACTGAGCTAAACTTGGTATGTCTCCAACTCCTAGAAATAACTTCATGCCCCATCTCACTTACTTCCAGCTAGTAAGGATCACATAATTCCTAACAAAGTTTTGACACAGATTCCCTTTTCGGGCATTCAGGGCATATAGCACGTTGCTGTAAGCAAGCACATTCTCATTCAAAGTTGCAAGTTACTATGTAGGAACAAGTTTGTATAGGTAATTCAAAGATGCCCAGAACTGAGATATCTTGGTATGAGTCCAATTCCTAGAAATACCTTCATGCCCCAACTCCCTTACTTCCAGCTAGTAAGGATCACATAATTACTAACAAATTTTGACACAGATTCCCAATTCGGGCATTCAGAACATATAGCACGTTGCTGTAAGCAAGCACATTCTCATTCAAAGTTGCAAGTTACTATGTAGGAACAAGTTTGTATAGGTATTTCAAAGATGCCCAGAACTGAGCTAAACTTGGTATGTGTCCAATCCTAGAAATAACTTCATGCCCCATCTCACTTACTTCCAGCTATTAAGGATCACATAATTCCTAACAAAGTTTTGACACAGATTCCCAATTCGGGCATTCAGAACATATAGCACGTTGCTGCAAGCAAGCACATTCTCATTCAAAGTTGCAAGTTACTATGTAGGAACAAGTTTGTATAGGTATTTCAAAGATGCCCAGAACTGAGCTAAACGTTGTATGTCTCCAACTCCTAGAAATAACTCCATGCCCCATCTCACTTACTTCCAGCTAGTAAGGATCACATATCTCCTAACAAAGTTTTGACACAGATTTCCTTTTAGGGCATTCAGAGCATATAGCACGTTGCTGTAAGCAAGCACATTCTCATTCAAAGTTGCAAGTTACTATGTAGGAACAAGTTTGTATAGGTATTTCTAAGATGCCCAGAACTGAGCTAAACGTTGTATGTCTCCAACTCCTAGAAATAACTTCATGCCCCATCTCAATTACTTCCAGCTAGTAAGGATCACATAATTCCTAACAAAGTTTTGACACAGATTCTCAAATCGGGCATTCAGAACATATAGCACGTTGCTGCAAGCAAGCACATTCTCATTCAAAGTTGCAAGTTACTATGTAGGAACAAGTTTGTATAGGTATTTCAAAGATGCTCAGAACTGTGCTAAACTTGGTATGTGTCCAACTCCTAGAAATACCTTCATGCCCCAACTCCCTTACTTCCATCTAGTAAGGATCACATAATTCCTAACAAAGTTTTGACACATATTCCCAATTCGCGCATTCAGAACATATAGCACGTTGCTGTAAGCAAGGACATTTTCATTCAAAGTTGCAAGTTACTGTGTAGGAACAAGTTTGTATAGGTATTTCAAAGATGCCCAGAACTGAGCTAAACTTGGTATGTGTCCAACTCCTAGAAATAACTTCATGCCCCATCTCCCTTACTTCCAGCTAGTAAGGATCACATAATTCCTAACAAAGTTTTGACACAGATTCCCAATTCGGGCATTCAGAACATATAGCACGTTGCTGTAAGCAAGCAGATTCTCATTCAAAGAGGCAAGTTACTATGTAGGAACAAGTTTGTATAGGTATTTCAAAGATGCCCAGAACTGAGCTAAGCTTGGTATGTGTCCAACTCCTTGAAATAACTTCATGCCCCATCTCCCCTACTTCCAGCTAGTAAGGATCACATAATTCCTAACAAAGTTTTGACACAGATTCCCTTTTCGGGCATTCAGGGCATATAGCACGTTGCTGTAAGCAAGCACATTCTCATTCAAAGTTGCAAGTTACTATGTAGGAACAAGTTTGTATAGGTATTTCAAAGATGCCCAGAACTGAGATAACTTGGTATGAGTCCAACTCCTAGAAATACCTTCATGCCCCAACTCCCTTACTTCCAGCTAGTAAGGATCACATAATTCCTAACAAATTTTGACACAGATTCCCAATTCGGGCATTCAGAACATATAGCACGTTGCTGTAAGCAAGCACATTCTCATTCAAAGTTGCAAGTTACTATGTAGGAACAAGTTTGTATAGGTATTTCAAAGATGCCCAGAACTGAGCTAAACTTGGTATGTGTCCAATCCTAGAAATAACTTCATGCCCCATCTCACTTACTTCCAGCTAGTAAGGATCACATAATTCCTAACAAAGTTTTGACACAGATTCCCAATTCGGGCATTCAGAACATATAGCACGTTGCTGCAAGCAAGCACATTCTCATTCAAAGTTGCAAGTTACTATGTAGGAACAAGTTTGTATAGGTATTTCAAAGATGCCCAGAACTGAGCTAAACGTTGTATGTCTCCAACTCCTAGAAATAACTCCATGCCCCATCTCACTTACTTCCAGCTAGTAAGGATCACATAATTCCTAACAAAGTTTTGACACAGATTTCCTTTTAGGGCATTCAGAGCATATAGCACGTTGCTGTAAGCAAGCACATTCTCATTCAAAGTTGCAAGTTACTATGTAGGAACAAGTTTGTATAGGTATTTCAAAGATGCCCAGAACTGAGCTAAACGTTGTATGTCTCCAACTCCTAGAAATAACTTCATGCCCCATCTCCCTTACTTCCAGCTAGTAAGGATCACATAATTCCTAACAAAGTTTTGACACAGATTCCCAAATCGGGCATTCAGAACATATAGCACGTTGCTGCAAGCAAGCACATTCTCATTCAAAGTTGCAAGTTACTATGTAGGAACAAGTTTGTATAGGTATTTCAAAGATGCCCAGAACTGTGCTAAACTTGGTATGTGTCCAACTCCTAGAAATAAGTTCATGCCCCAACTCCCTTACTTCCATCTAGTAAGGATCACATAATTTCTAACAAAGTTTTGACACAGATTCCCAATTCGGGCATTCAGAACATATAGCACGTTGCTGTAAGCAAGCACATTCTCATTCAAAGTTGCAAGTTACTATGTAGGAACAAGTTTGTATAGGTATTTCAAAGATGCCCAGAACTGAGCTAAACGTTGTATGTCTCCAACTCCTAGAAATAACTTCATACCCCATCTCACTTACTTTCATCTATTAAAGATCACATAATTACTAACAAAGTTTTGACACAGATTCCCAATTCGGGCATTCAAAACATATAGCACGTTGCTGTAAGCAAGCACATTCTCATTCAAAGTTGCAAGTTACTATGTAGGAACAAGTTTGTATAGGTATTTCAAAGATGCCCAGAACTGAGCTAAACTTGGTATGTGTCCAACTCCTAGAAATAACTTCATGCCCCATCTCCCTTACTTCCAGCTAGTAAGGATCACATAATTCCTAACAAAGTTTTGACACAGATTCCCTTTTCGGGCATTCAGAGCATATAGCACGTTGCTGTAAGCAAGCACATTCTCATTCAAAGTTGCAAGTTACTATGTAGGAACAAGTTTGTATAGGTATTTCAAAGATGCCCAGAACTGAGCTAAACTTGGTATGTCTCCAACTCCAAGAAATAACTTCATGCCCCATCTCCCTTACTTCCGGCTAGTAAGGATCACATAATTCCTAACAAATTTTGACACAGATTCCCAATTCGGGCATTCAGAACATATAGCACGTTGCTGTAAGCAAGCACATTCTCATTCAAAGATGCAAGTTACTATGTAGGAACAAGTTTGTATAGGTATTTCAAAGATGCCCAGAACTGAGCTAAACTTGGTATGTGTCCAACTCCTAGAAATAACTTCATGCCCCATCTCCCTTACTTCCAGCTAGTAAGGATCACATAATTCCTAACAAAGTTTTGACACAGATTCCCAATTCGGGCATTCAGAACATATAGCACGTTGCTGTAAGCAAGCACATTCCCATTCAAAGTTGCAAGTTACTATGTAGGAACAAGTTGTATAGGTATTTCAAAGATGCCCAGAACTGTGCTAAACTTGGTATGTGTCCAACTCCTAGAAATACCTTCATGCCCCAACTCCCTTACTTCCATCTAGTAAGGGTCACATATTTCCTAACAAAGTTTTGACACAGATTCCCAATTCGGGCATTCAGAACATATAGCACGTTGCTGTAAGCAAGCACATTCTCATTCAAAGTTGAAAGTTACTATGTAGGAACAAGTTTGTATAGGCATTTCAAAGATGCCCAGAACTGAGCTAAACTTGGTATGTGTCCAACTCCTAGAAATAACTTCATGCCCCATCTCCCTTACTTCCAGCTAGTAAGGATCACATAATTCCTAACAATGTTTTGACACAGATTCCCAATTCGGGCATTCAGAACATATAGCACGTTGCTGTAAGCAAGCACATTTTCATTCAAAGTTGCAAGTTCCTATGTAGGAACAAGTTTGTATAGGTATTTCAAAGATGCCCAGAACTGAGCAAAACTTGGTATGTGTCCAACTCCTAGAAATAACTTCATGCCCCATCTCCCTTACTTCCAGCTAGTAAGGATCACATCATTCCTAACAAAGATTTGACACAGATTCCCAATTCGGGCATTCAGAACATATAGCACGTTGCTGTAAGCAAGCAGATTCTCTTTCAAAGATGCAAGTTACTATGTAGGAACAAGTTTGTATAGGTATTTCAAAGATGCGCAGAATTGAGCTAAACTTGGTATGTGTCCAACTCCTAGAAATAACTTCATGCCCCATCTCCCTTACTTCCAGCTAGTAAGGATCACATCATTCCTGACAAAGTTTTGACACAGATTCCCAATTCGGGCATTCAGAACATATAGCACGTTGCTGTAAGCAAGCACATTCTCATTCAAAGTTGCAAGTTACTATGTAGGAACAAGTTTGTATAGGTATTTCAAAGATGCCCAGAACTGAGCTAAACTTGGTATGTGTCCAACTCCTAGAAATAACTTCATGCCCCATCTCCCTTACTTCCAGCTAGTAAGGATCACATCATTCCTGACAAAGTTTTGACACAGATTCCCAATTCGGGCATTGAGAACATATAGCACGTTGCTGTAAGCAAGCACATTTTCATTCAAAGTTGCAAGTTACTATGTAGGAACAAGTTTGTATAGGTATTTCAAAGATGCCCAGAACTGTGCTAAACTTGGTATGTGTCCAACTCCTAGAAATACCTTCATTCACGAACTCCCTTACTTCCATCTAGTAAGGATCACATAATTCCTAACAAAGTTTTGACACAGATTCCCAATTCGGGCATTCAGAACATATAGCACGTTGCTGTAAGCAAGCACATTTTCATTCAAAGTTGCAAGTTACTATGTAGGAACAAGTTTGTATACGTATTTCAAAGATGCCCAGAACTGAGCTAAACTTGGTATGTGGCCAACTCCTAGAAATAACTTCATGCCCCATCTCACTTACTTCCAGCTAGTAAGGATCACATAATTCCTAACAAAGTTTTGACACAGATTCCCAATTCGGGCATTCAGAACATATAGCACGTTGCTGTAAGCAAGCAGATTCTCATTCAAAGATGCAAGTTACTATGTAGGAACAAGTTTGTATAGGTATTTCAAAGATGCCCAGAACTGAGCTAAACTTGGTATGTGTCCAACTCCTAGAAATAACTTCATGCCCCATCTCCCTTACTTCCAGCTAGTAAGGATCACATAATTCCTAACAAAGTTTTGACACAGATTGCCAATTCGGGCATTCAGAACATATAGCACGTTGCTGTAAGCAAGCACATTCTCATTCAAAGATGCAAGTTACTATGTAGGAACAAGTTTGTATAGGTATTTCAAAGATGCACAGAACTGAGCTAAACTTGGTATGTGTCCAACTCCTATAAATAACTTCATGCCCCATCTCCCTTACTTCCAGCTAGTAAGGATCACATAATTCCTAACAAAGTTTTGACACAGATTCCCAATTCGGGCATTCAGAACATATAGCACGTTGCTGTAAGCAAGCACATTTTCATTCAAAGTTGCAAGTTACTATGTAGGAACAAGTTTGTATAGGTATTTCAAAGATGCCCAGAACTGAGCTAAACTTGGTATGTGTCCAACTCCTAGAAATACCTTCATGCCCCATCTCCCTTACTTCCAGCTAGTAAGGATCACATAATTCCTAACAAAGTTTTGACACAGATTCCCAATTCGGGCATTCAGAACATATAGCACGTTGCTGTAAGCAAGCACATTCTCATTCAAAGTTGCAAGTTACTATGTAGGAACAAGTTTGTATAGGTATTTCAAAGATGCCCAGAACTGAGCTAAACTTGGTATGTGTCCAACTCCTAGAAATAACTTCATGCCCCATCTCCCTTACTTCCAGCTAGTAAGGATCACATAATTCCTAACAAAGTTTTGACACAGATGCCCAATTCGGGCATTCAGAACATATAGCACGTTGCTGTAAGCAAGCACATTTTCATTCAAAGTTGCAAGTTACTATGTAGGAACAAGGTTGTATAGGTATTTCAAAGATGCCCAGAACTGAGCTAAACTTGGTATGTGTCCAACTCCTAGAAATAACTTCATGCCCCATCTCCCTTACTTCCAGCTAGTAAGGATCACATAATTCCTAACAAAGTTTTGACACAGATTCCCAATTCGGCATTCAGAACATATAGCACGTTGCTGTAAGCAAGCACATTTTCATTCAATGTTGCAAGTTACTATGTAGGAACAAGTTTGTATAGGTATTTCAAAGATGCCCAGAACTGAGCTAAACTTGGTATGTGTCCAACTCCTAGAAATAACTTCATGCCCCATCTCCCTTACTTCCAGCTAGTAAGGATCACATAATTCCTAACAATGTTTTGACACAGATTCCCAATTCGGGCATTCAGAACATATAGCACGTTGCTGTAAGCAAGCACATTCTCATTCAAAGATGCAAGTTACTATGTAGGAACAAGTTTGTATAGGTATTTCAAAGATGCCCAGAACTGAGCTAAACTTGGTATGTGTCCAACTCCTAGAAATAACTTCATGCCCCATCTCCCTTACTTCCAGCTAGTAAGGATCACATAATTCCTAACAAAGTTTGACACAGATTGCCAATTCGGGCATTCAGAACATATAGCACGTTGCTGTAAGCAAGCACATTCTCATTCAAAGATGCAAGTTACTAGGTAGGAACAAGTTTGTATAGGTATTTCAAAGATGCCCAGAACTGAGCTAAACTTGGTATGTGTCAAACTCCTAGAAATAACTTCATGCCCCGTCTCCCTTACTTCCAGCTAGTAAGGATCACATAATTCCTAACAAAGTTTTGACACAGATTGCCAATTCGGGCATTCAGAACATATAGCACGTTGCTGTAAGCAAGCACATTCTCATTCAAAGATGCAAGTTACTATGTAGGAACAAGTTTGTATAGGTATTTCAAAGATGCACAGAACTGAGCTAAACTAGGTATGTGTCCAACTCCTAGAAATAACTTCATGCCCCATCTCCCTTACTTCCAGCTAGTAAGGATCACATAATTCCTAACAAAGTTTTGACACAGATTCCCAAATCGGGCATTTAGAACATATAGCACGTTGCTGCAAGCAAGCACATTCTCATTCAAAGTTGCAAGTTACTATGTAGGAACAAGTTTGTATAGGTACTTCAAAGATGCCCAGAACTGAGCTAAACTAGGTATGTCTCCAACTCCAAGAAATAACTTCATGCCCCATCTCCCTTACTTCCAGCTAGTAAGGATCACATAATTCCTAACAAAGTTTTGACACAGATTCCCAATTCGGGCATTCAGAACATATAGCACGTTGCTGTAAGCAAGCACATTCTCATTCAAAGTTGCAAGTTACTATGTAGGAACAAGTTTGTATAGGTATTTCAAAGATGCCCAGAACTGAGCTAAACTTGGTATGTGTCCAACTCCTAGAAATAACTTCATGCCCCATCTCCCTTACTTCCAGCTAGTAAGGGTCACATCATTCCTAACAAAGTTTTGACACAGATTCCCAATTCGGGCATTCAGATCATATAGCACGTTGCTGTAAGCAAGCACATTCTCATTCAAAGATGCAAGTTACTATGTAGGAACAAGTTTGTATAGGTATTTCAAAGATGCCCAGAACTGAGCTAAACTTGGTATGTGTCCAACTCCTATAAATAACTTCATGCCCCATCTCCCTTACTTCCAGCTAGTAAGGATCACATCATTCCTGACAAAGTTTTGACACAGATTCCCAATTCGGGCATTCAGAACATATAGCACGTTGCTGTAAGCAAGCACATTCTCATTCAAAGTTGCAAGTTACTATGTAGGAACAAGTTTGTATAGGTATTTCAAAGATGCCCAGAACTGAGCTAAACTTGGTATGTGTCCAACTCCTAGAAATAACTTCATGCCCCATCTCCCTTACTTCCAGCTAGTAAGGATCACATCATTCCTGACAAAGTTTTGACACAGATTCCCAATTCGGGCATTGAGAACATATAGCACGTTGCTGTAAGCAAGCACATTTTCATTCAAAGTTGCAAGTTACTATGTAGGAACAAGTTTGTATAGGTATTTCAAAGATGCCCAGAACTGTGCTAAACTTGGTATGTGTCCAACTCCTAGAAATACCTTCATTCACGAACTCCCTTACTTCCATCTAGTAAGGATCACATAATTCCTAACAAAGTTTTGACACAGATTCCCAATTCGGGCATTCAGAACATATAGCACGTTGCTGTAAGCAAGCACATTTTCATTCAAAGTTGCAAGTTACTATGTAGGAACAAGTTTGTATACGTATTTCAAAGATGCCCAGAACTGAGCTAAACTTGGTATGTGGCCAACTCCTAGAAATAACTTCATGCCCCATCTCACTTACTTCCAGCTAGTAAGGATCACATAATTCCTAACAAAGTTTTGACACAGATTCCCAATTCGGGCATTCAGAACATATAGCACGTTGCTGTAAGCAAGCAGATTCTCATTCAAAGATGCAAGTTACTATGTAGGAACAAGTTTGTATAGGTATTTCAAAGATGCCCAGAACTGAGCTAAACTTGGTATGTGTCCAACTCCTAGAAATAACTTCATGCCCCATCTCCCTTACTTCCAGCTAGTAAGGATCACATAATTCCTAACAAAGTTTTGACACAGATTGCCAATTCGGGCATTCAGAACATATAGCACGTTGCTGTAAGCAAGCACATTCTCATTCAAAGATGCAAGTTACTATGTAGGAACAAGTTGGTATAGGTATTTCAAAGATGCACAGAACTGAGCTAAACTTGGTATGTGTCAAACTCCTAGAAATAACTTCATGCCCCGTCTCCCTTACTTCCAGCTAGTAAGGATCACATAATTCCTAACAAAGTTTTGACACAGATTGCCAATTCGGGCATTCAGAACATATAGCACGTTGCTGTAAGCAAGCACATTCTCATTCAAAGATGCAAGTTACTATGTAGGAACAAGTTTGTATAGGTATTTCAAAGATGCACAGAACTGAGCTAAACTTGGTATGTGTCCAACTCCTAGAAATAACTTCATGCCCCATCTCCCTTACTTCCAGCTAGTAAGGATCACATAATTCCTAACAAAGTTTTGACACAGATTCCCAAATCGGGCATTTAGAACATATAGCACGTTGCTGCAAGCAAGCACATTCTCATTCAAAGTTGCAAGTTACTATGTAGGAACAAGTTTGTATAGGTATTTCAAAGATGCCCAGAACTGAGCTAAACTAGGTATGTCTCCAACTGCAAGAAATAACTTCATGCCCCATCTCCCTTACTTCCAGCTAGTAAGGATCACATAATTCCTAACAAAGTTTTGACACAGATTCCCAATTCGGGCATTCAGAACATATAGCACGTTGCTGTAAGCAAGCACATTCTCATTCAAAGTTGCAAGTTACTATGTAGGAACAAGTTTGTATAGGTATTTCAAAGATGCCCAGAACTGAGCTAAACTTGGTATGTGTCCAACTCCTAGAAATAACTTCATGCCCCATCTCCCTTACTTCCAGCTAGTAAGGGTCACATCATTCCTAACAAAGTTTTGACACAGATTCCCAATTCGGGCATTCAGATCATATAGCACGTTGCTGTAAGCAAGCACATTCTCATTCAAAGATGCAAGTTACTATGTAGGAACAAGTTTGTATAGGTATTTCAAAGATGCCCAGAACTGAGCTAAACTTGGTATGTGTCCAACTCCTATAAATAACTTCATGCCCCATCTCCCTTACTTCCAGCTAGTAAGGATCACATCATTCCTGACAAAGTTTTGACACAGATTCCCAATTCGGGCATTCAGAACATATAGCACGTTGCTGTAAGCAAGCACATTCTCATTCAAAGTTGCAAGTTACTATGTAGGAACAAGTTTGTATAGGTATTTCAAAGATGCCCAGAACTGAGCTAAACTTGGTATGTGTCCAACTCCTAGAAATAACTTCATGCCCCATCTCCCTTACTTCCAGCTAGTAAGGATCACATCATTCCTGACAAAGTTTTGACACAGATTCCCAATTCGGGCATTGAGAACATATAGCACGTTGCTGTAAGCAAGCACATTTTCATTCAAAGTTGCAAGTTACTATGTAGGAACAAGTTTGTATAGGTATTTCAAAGATGCCCAGAACTGTGCTAAACTTGGTATGTGTCCAACTCCTAGAAATACCTTCATTCACGAACTCCCTTACTTCCATCTAGTAAGGATCACATAATTCCTAACAAAGTTTTGACACAGATTCCCAATTCGGGCATTCAGAACATATAGCACGTTGCTGTAAGCAAGCACATTTTCATTCAAAGTTGCAAGTTACTATGTAGGAACAAGTTTGTATACGTATTTCAAAGATGCCCAGAACTGAGCTAAACTTGGTATGTGGCCAACTCCTAGAAATAACTTCATGCCCCATCTCACTTACTTCCAGCTAGTAAGGATCACATAATTCCTAACAAAGTTTTGACACAGATTCCCAATTCGGGCATTCAGAACATATAGCACGTTGCTGTAAGCAAGCAGATTCTCATTCAAAGATGCAAGTTACTATGTAGGAACAAGTTTGTATAGGTATTTCAAAGATGCCCAGAACTGAGCTAAACTTGGTATGTGTCCAACTCCTAGAAATAACTTCATGCCCCATCTCCCTTACTTCCAGCTAGTAAGGATCACATAATTCCTAACAAAGTTTTGACACAGATTCCCAAATCGGGCATTTAGAACATATAGCACGTTGCTGCAAGCAAGCACATTCTCATTCAAAGTTGCAAGTTACTATGTAGGAACAAGTTTGTATAGGTATTTCAAAGATGCCCAGAACTGAGCTAAACTAGGTATGTCTCCAACTGCAAGAAATAACTTCATGCCCCATCTCCCTTACTTCCAGCTAGTAAGGATCACATAATTCCTAACAAAGTTTTGACACAGATTCCCAATTCGGGCATTCAGAACATATAGCACGTTGCTGTAAGCAAGCACATTCTCATTCAAAGTTGCAAGTTACTATGTAGGAACAAGTTTGTATAGGTATTTCAAAGATGCCCAGAACTGAGCTAAACTTGGTATGTGTCCAACTCCTAGAAATAACTTCATGCCCCATCTCCCTTACTTCCAGCTAGTAAGGGTCACATCATTCCTAACAAAGTTTTGACACAGATTCCCAATTCGGGCATTCAGATCATATAGCACGTTGCTGTAAGCAAGCACATTCTCATTCAAAGATGCAAGTTACTATGTAGGAACAAGTTTGTATAGGTATTTCAAAGATGCCCAGAACTGAGCTAAACTTGGTATGTGTCCAACTCCTATAAATAACTTCATGCCCCATCTCCCTTACTTCCAGCTAGTAAGGATCACATCATTCCTGACAAAGTTTTGACACAGATTCCCAATTCGGGCATTCAGAACATATAGCACGTTGCTGTAAGCAAGCACATTCTCATTCAAAGTTGCAAGTTACTATGTAGGAACAAGTTTGTATAGGTATTTCAAAGATGCCCAGAACTGAGCTAAACTTGGTATGTGTCCAACTCCTAGAAATAACTTCATGCCCCATCTCCCTTACTTCCAGCTAGTAAGGATCACATCATTCCTGACAAAGTTTTGACACAGATTCCCAATTCGGGCATTGAGAACATATAGCACGTTGCTGTAAGCAAGCACATTTTCATTCAAAGTTGCAAGTTACTATGTAGGAACAAGTTTGTATAGGTATTTCAAAGATGCCCAGAACTGTGCTAAACTTGGTATGTGTCCAACTCCTAGAAATACCTTCATTCACGAACTCCCTTACTTCCATCTAGTAAGGATCACATAATTCCTAACAAAGTTTTGACACAGATTCCCAATTCGGGCATTCAGAACATATAGCACGTTGCTGTAAGCAAGCACATTTTCATTCAAAGTTGCAAGTTACTATGTAGGAACAAGTTTGTATACGTATTTCAAAGATGCCCAGAACTGAGCTAAACTTGGTATGTGGCCAACTCCTAGAAATAACTTCATGCCCCATCTCACTTACTTCCAGCTAGTAAGGATCACATAATTCCTAACAAAGTTTTGACACAGATTCCCAATTCGGGCATTCAGAACATATAGCACGTTGCTGTAAGCAAGCAGATTCTCATTCAAAGATGCAAGTTACTATGTAGGAACAAGTTTGTATAGGTATTTCAAAGATGCCCAGAACTGAGCTAAACTTGGTATGTGTCCAACTCCTAGAAATAACTTCATGCCCCATCTCCCTTACTTCCAGCTAGTAAGGATCACATAATTCCTAACAAAGTTTTGACACAGATTGCCAATTCGGGCATTCAGAACATATAGCACGTTGCTGTAAGCAAGCACATTCTCATTCAAAGATGCAAGTTACTATGTAGGAACAAGTTGGTATAGGTATTTCAAAGATGCACAGAACTGAGCTAAACTTGGTATGTGTCCAACTCCTAGAAATAACTTCATGCCCCATCTCCCTTACTTCCAGCTAGTAAGGATCACATAATTCCTAACAAAGTTTTGACACAGATTCCCAATTCGGGCATTCAGAACATATAGCACGTTGCTGTAAGCAAGCACATTTTCATTCAAAGTTGCAAGTTACTATGTAGGAACAAGTTTGTATAGGTATTTCAAAGATGCCCAGAACTGAGCTAAACTTGGTATGTGTCCAACTCCTAGAAATACCTTCATGCCCCATCTCCCTTACTTCCAGCTAGTAAGGATCACATAATTCCTAACAAAGTTTTGACACAGATTCCCAATTCGGGCATTCAGAACATATAGCACGTTGCTGTAAGCAAGCACATTCTCATTCAAAGTTGCAAGTTACTATGTAGGAACAAGTTTGTATAGGTATTTCAAAGATGCCCAGAACTGAGCTAAACTTGGTATGTGTCCAACTCCTAGAAATAACTTCATGCCCCATCTCCCTTACTTCCAGCTAGTAAGGATCACATAATTCCTAACAAAGTTTTGACACAGATGCCCAATTCGGGCATTCAGAACATATAGCACGTTGCTGTAAGCAAGCACATTTTCATTCAAAGTTGCAAGTTACTATGTAGGAACAAGGTTGTATAGGTATTTCAAAGATGCCCAGAACTGAGCTAAACTTGGTATGTGTCCAACTCCTAGAAATAACTTCATGCCCCATCTCCCTTACTTCCAGCTAGTAAGGATCACATAATTCCTAACAAAGTTTTGACACAGATTCCCAATTCGGCATTCAGAACATATAGCACGTTGCTGTAAGCAAGCACATTTTCATTCAATGTTGCAAGTTACTATGTAGGAACAAGTTTGTATAGGTATTTCAAAGATGCCCAGAACTGAGCTAAACTTGGTATGTGTCCAACTCCTAGAAATAACTTCATGCCCCATCTCCCTTACTTCCAGCTAGTAAGGATCACATAATTCCTAACAATGTTTTGACACAGATTCCCAATTCGGGCATTCAGAACATATAGCACGTTGCTGTAAGCAAGCACATTCTCATTCAAAGATGCAAGTTACTATGTAGGAACAAGTTTGTATAGGTATTTCAAAGATGCCCAGAACTGAGCTAAACTTGGTATGTGTCCAACTCCTAGAAATAACTTCATGCCCCATCTCCCTTACTTCCAGCTAGTAAGGATCACATAATTCCTAACAAAGTTTGACACAGATTGCCAATTCGGGCATTCAGAACATATAGCACGTTGCTGTAAGCAAGCACATTCTCATTCAAAGATGCAAGTTACTAGGTAGGAACAAGTTTGTATAGGTATTTCAAAGATGCCCAGAACTGAGCTAAACTTGGTATGTGTCCAACTCCTAGAAATAACTTCATGCCCCATCTCCCTTACTTCCAGCTAGTAAGGATCACATAATTCCTAACAAAGTTTTGACATAGATTCCCAAATCGGGCATTCAGAACATATAGCACGTTGCTGCAAGCAAGCACATTGTCATTCAAAGTTGCAAGTTACTATGTAGGAACAAGTTTGTATAGGTATTTCAAAGATGCCCAGAACTGAGCTAAACTTGGTATGTGTCCAACTCCTAGAAATAACTTCATGCCCCATCTCCCTTACTTCCAGCTAGTAAGGATCACATAATTCCTAACAAAGTTTTGACACAGATTGCCAATTCGGGCATTTAGAACATATAGCACGTTGCTGTAAGCAAGCACATTCTCATTCAAAGATGCAAGTTACTATGTAGGAACAAGTTTGTATAGGTATTTCAAAGATGCCCAGAACTGAGCTAAACTTGGTATGTGTCAAACTCCTAGAAATAACTTCATGCCCCGTCTCCCTTACTTCCAGCTAGTAAGGATCACATAATTCCTAACAAAGTTTTGACACAGATTGCCAATTCGGGCATTCAGAACATATAGCACGTTGCTGTAAGCAAGCACATTCTCATTCAAAGATGCAAGTTACTATGTAGGAACAAGTTTGTATAGGTATTTCAAAGATGCACAGAACTGAGCTAAACTTGGTATGTGTCCAACTCCTAGAAATAACTTCATGCCCCATCTCCCTTACTTCCAGCTAGTAAGGATCACATAATTCCTAACAAAGTTTTGACACAGATTCCCAAATCGGGCATTTAGAACATATAGCACGTTGCTGCAAGCAAGCACATTCTCATTCAAAGTTGCAAGTTACTATGTAGGAACAAGTTTGTATAGGTATTTCAAAGATGCCCAGAACTGAGCTAAACTAGGTATGTCTCCAACTCCAAGAAATAACTTCATGCCCCATCTCCCTTACTTCCAGCTAGTAAGGATCACATAATTCCTAACAAAGTTTTGACACAGATTCCCAATTCGGGCATTCAGAACATATAGCACGTTGCTGTAAGCAAGCACATTCTCATTCAAAGTTGCAAGTTACTATGTAGGAACAAGTTTGTATAGGTATTTCAAAGATGCCCAGAACTGAGCTAAACTTGGTATGTGTCCAACTCCTAGAAATAACTTCATGCCCCATCTCCCTTACTTCCAGCTAGTAAGGGTCACATCATTCCTAACAAAGTTTTGACACAGATTCCCAATTCGGGCATTCAGATCATATAGCACGTTGCTGTAAGCAAGCACATTCTCATTCAAAGATGCAAGTTACTATGTAGGAACAAGTTTGTATAGGTATTTCAAAGATGCCCAGAACTGAGCTAAACTTGGTATGTGTCCAACTCCTATAAATAACTTCATGCCCCATCTCCCTTACTTCCAGCTAGTAAGGATCACATCATTCCTGACAAAGTTTTGACACAGATTCCCAATTCGGGCATTCAGAACATATAGCACGTTGCTGTAAGCAAGCACATTTTCATTCAAAGTTGCAAGTTACTATGTAGGAACAAGTTTGTATAGGTATTTCAAAGATGCCCAGAACTGAGCTAAACTTGGTATGTGTCCAACTCCTAGAAATAACTTCATGCCCCATCTCCCTTACTTCCAGCTAGTAAGGATCACATAATTCCTAACAAAGTTTTGACACAGATTGCCAATTCGGGCATTCAGAACATAAGGCACGTTGCTGTAAGCAAGCACATTCTCATTCAAAGATGCAAGTTACTATGTAGGAACAAGTTTGTATAGGTATTTCAAAGATGCACAGAACTGAGCTAAACTTGGTATGTGTCCAACTCCTAGAAATAACTTCATGCCCCATCTCCCTTACTTCCAGCTAGTAAGGATCACATAATTCCTAACAAAGTTTTGACACAGATTCCAATTCGGGCATTCAGAACATATAGCACGTTGCTGTAAGCAAGCACATTTTCATTCAAAGTTGCAAGTTACTATGTAGGAACAAGTTTGTATAGGTATTTCAAAGATGCCCAGAACTGAGCTAAACTTGGTATGTGTCCAACTCCTAGAAATACCTTCATGCCCCATCTCCCTTACTTCCAGCTAGTAAGGATCACATAATTCCTAACAAAGTTTTGACACAGATTCCCAATTCGGGCATTCAGAACATATAGCACTTTGCTGTAAGCAAGCACATTTTCATTCAAAGTTGCAAGTTACTATGTAGGAACAAGTTTGTATAGGTATTTCAAAGATGCCCAGAACTGAGCTAAACTTGGTATGTGTCCAACTCCTAGAAATACCTTCATGCCCCATCTCCCTTACTTCCAGCTAGTAAGGATCACATAATTCCTAACAAAGTTTTGACACAGATGCCCAATTCGGGCATTCAGAACATATAGCACGTTGCTGTAAGCAAGCACATTTTCATTCAAAGTTGCAAGTTACTATGTAGGAACAAGGTTGTATAGGTATTTCAAAGATGCCCAGAACTGAGCTAAACTTGGTATGTGTCCAACTCCTAGAAATAACTTCATGCCCCATCTCCCTTACTTCCAGCTAGTAAGGATCACATAATTCCTAACAAAGTTTTGACACAGATTCCCAATTCGGCATTCAGAACATATAGCACGTTGCTGTAAGCAAGCACATTTTCATTCAAAGTTGCAAGTTACTATGTAGAAACAAGGTTGTATAGGTATTTCAAAGATGCCCAGAACTGAGCTAAACTTGGTATGTGTCCAACTCCTAGAAATAACTTCATGCCCCATCTCCCTTACTTCCAGCTAGTAAGGATCACATAATTCCTAACAATGATTTGACACAGATTCCCAATTCGGGCATTCAGAACATATAGCACGTTGCTGTAAGCAAGCACATTCTCATTCAAAGTTGCAAGTTACTATGTAGGAACAAGTTTGTATAGGTATTTCAAAGATGCCCAGAACTGAGCTAAACTTGGTATGTGTCCAACTCCTAGAAATAACTTCATGCCCCATCTCCCTTACTTCCAGCTAGTAAGGATCACATAATTCCTAACAAAGTTTTGACACAGATTGCCAATTCGGGCATTCAGAACATATAGCACGTTGCTGTAAGCAAGCACATTCTCATTCAAAGATGCAAGTTACTAGGTAGGAACAAGTTTGTATAGGTATTTCAAAGATGCCCAGAACTGAGCTAAACTTGGTATGTGTCCAACTCCTAGAAATAACTTCATGCCCCATCTCCCTTACTTCCAGCTAGTAAGGATCACATAATTCCTAACAAAGTTTTGACACAGATTCCCAATTCGGGCATTCAGAACATATAGCACGTTGCTGCAAGCAAGCACATTCTCATTCAAAGTTGCAAGTTACTATGTAGGAACAAGTTTGTATAGGTATTTCAAAGATGCCCAGAACTGAGCTAAACTTGGTATGTGTCCAACTCCTAGAAATAACTTCATGCCCCATCTCCCTTACTTCCAGCTAGTAAGGATCACATAATTCCTAACAAAGTTTTGACACAGATTGCCAATTCGGGCATTTAGAACATATAGCACGTTGCTGTAAGCAAGCACATTCTCATTCAAAGATGCAAGTTACTATGTAGGAACAAGTTTGTATAGGTATTTCAAAGATGCCCAGAACTGAGCTAAACTTGGTATGTGTCCAACTCCTAGAAATAACTTCATGCCCCGTCTCCCTTACTTCCAGCTAGTAAGGATCACATAATTCCTAACAAAGTTTTGACACAGATTGCCAATTCGGGCATTCAGAACATATAGCACGTTGCTGTAAGCAAGCACATTCTCATTCAAAGATGCAAGTTACTATGTAGGAACAAGTTTGTATAGGTATTTCAAAGATGCACAGAACTGAGCTAAACTTGGTATGTGTCCAACTCCTAGAAATAACTTCATGCCCCATCTCCCTTACTTCCAGCTAGTAAGGATCACATAATTCCTAACAAAGTTTTGACACAGATTCCCAAATCGGGCATTTAGAACATATAGCACGTTGCTGCAAGCAAGCACATTCTCATTCAAAGTTGCAACTTACTATGTAGGAACAAGTTTGTATAGGTATTTCAAAGATGCCCAGAACTGAGCTAAACTAGGTATGTCTCCAACTCCAAGAAATAACATCATGCCCCATCTCCCTTACTTCCAGCTAGTAAGGATCACATAATTCCTAACAAAGTTTTGACACAGATTCCCAATTCGGGCATTCAGAACATATAGCACGTTGCTGTAAGCAAGCACATTCTCATTCAAAGTTGCAAGTTACTATGTAGGAACAAGTTTGTATAGGTATTTCAAAGATGCCCAGAACTGAGCTAAACTTGGTATGTGTCCAACTCCTAGAAATCACTTCATGCCCCATCTCCCTTACTTCCAGCTAGTAAGGGTCACATCATTCCTAACAAAGTTTTGACACAGATTCCCAATTCGGGCATTCAGAACATATAGCACGTTGCTGTAAGCAAGCACATTCTCATTCAAAGATGCAAGTTACTGTGTAGGAACAAGTTTGTATAGGTATTTCAAAGATGCCCAGAACTGAGCTAAACTTGGTATGTGTCCAACTCCTAGAAATAACTTCATGCCCCATCTCCCTTACTTCCAGCTAGTAAGGATCACATCATTCCTAACAAAGTTTTGACACAGATTCCCAATTCGGGCATTCAGAACATATAGCACGTTGCTGTAAGCAAGCACATTCTCATTCAAAGTTGCAAGTTACTATGTAGGAACAAGTTTGTATAGGTATTTCAAAGATGCCCAGAACTGAGCTAAACTTGGTATGTGTCCAACTCCTAGAAACAACTTCATGCCCCATCTCCCTTACTTCCAGCTAGTAAGGATCACATCATTCCTAACAAAGTTTTGACACAGATTCCCAATTCGGGCATTCAGAACATATAGCACGTTGCTGTAAGCAAGCACATTCTCACTCAAAGATGCAAGTTACTATGTAGGAACAAGTTTGTATAGGTATTTCAAAGATGCCCAGAACTGAGCTAAACTTGGTATGTCTCCAACTCCAAGAAATAACTTCATGGCCCATCTCCCTTACTTCCAGCTAGTAAGGATCACATAATTCCTAACAAAGTTTTGACACAGATTGCCAATTCGGGCATTCAGAACATATAGCACGTTGCTGTAAGCAAGCACATTCTCATTCAAAGATGCAAGTTACTATGTAGGAACAAGTTTGTATAGGTATTTCAAAGATGCCCAGAACTGAGCTAACTTGTTATGTGTCCAACTCCTAGAAATAACTTCATGCTCCATCTCCCTTTCTTCCAGCTAGTAAGGATCACATAATTCCTAACAAAGTTTTGACACAGATTCCCAAATCGGGCATTCAGAACATATAGCACGTTGCTGCAAGCAAGCACATTCTCATTCAAAGTTGCAAGTTACTATGTAGGAACAAGTTTGTATAGGTATTTCAAAGATGCCCAGAACTGAGCTAAACTTGGTATGTGTCCAACTCCAAGAAATAACTTCATGCCCCATCTCCCTTACTTCCAGCTAGTAAGGATCACATAATTCCTAACAAAGTTTTGAAACAGATTCCCAATTCGGGCATTCAGAACATATAGCACGTTGCTGTAAGCAAGCACATTCTCATTCAAAGTTGCAAGTTACTATGTAGGAACAAGTTTGTATAGGTATTTCAAAGATGCCCAGAACTGAGCTAAACTTGGTATGTGTCCAACTCCTAGAAATAACTTCATGCCCCATCTCCCTTACTTCCAGCTAGTAAGGATCACATAATTCCTAACAAAGTTTTGACACAGATTCCCAATTCGGGCATTCAGAACATATAGCACGTTGCTGTAAGCAAGCACATTCTCATTAAAAGTTGCAAGTTACTATGTAGGAACAAGTTTGTATAGGTATTTCAAAGATGCCCAGAACTGAGCTAAACTTGGTATGTGTCCAACTAATAGAAATAACTTCATGGCCCATCTCACTTACTTCCAGCTAGTAAGGATCACATAATTCCTAACAAAGTTTTGACACAGATTCCCAATTCGGGCATTCAGAACATATAGCACGTTGCTGTAAGCAAGCACATTTTCATTCAAAGTTGCAAGTTACTATGTAGGAACAAGTTTGTATAGGTATTTCAAAGATGCCCAGAACTGAGCTAAACTTGGTATGTGTCCAACTCCTAGAAATAACTTCATGCCCCATCTCCCTTACTTCCAGCTAGTAAGAATCACATAATTCCTAACAAAGTTTTGACACAGATTCCCATTTCGGCTTTCAGAACATATAGCACGTTGCTGTAAGCAAGCACATTTTCATTCAAAGTTGCAAGTTACTATGTAGGAACAAGTTTGTATAGGTATTTCAAAGATGCCCAGAACTGAGCTAAACTTGGTATGTGTCCAACTCCTAGAAATAACTTCATGCCCCATCTCCCTTACTTCCAGCTAGTAAGGATCACATAATTCCTAACAAAGTTTTGACACAGATTCCCAATTCGGGCATTCAGAACATATAGCACGTTGCTGTAAGCAAGCACATTCTCATTCAAAGATGCAAGTTACTGTGTAGGAACAAGTTTGTATAGGTATTTCAAAGATGCCCAGAACTGAGCTAAACTTGGTATGTGTCCAACTCCTAGAAATAACTTCATGCCCCATCTCCCTTACTTCCAGCTAGTAAGGATCACATCATTCCTAACAAAGTTTTGACACAGATTCCCAATTCGGGCATTCAGAACATATAGCACGTTGCTGTAAGCAAGCACATTCTCATTCAAAGTTGCAAGTTACTATGTAGGAACAAGTTTGTATAGGTATTTCAAAGATGCCCAGAACTGAGCTAAACTTGGTATGTGTCCAACTCCTAGAAATAACTTCATGCCCCATCTCCCTTACTTCCAGCTAGTAAGGATCACATCATTCCTAACAAAGTTTTGACACAGATTGCCAATTCGGGCATTCAGAACATATAGCACGTTGCTGTAAGCAAGCACATTCTCACTCAAAGATGCAAGTTACTATGTAGGAACAAGTTTGTATAGGTATTTCAAAGATGCCCAGAACTGAGCTAAACTTGGTATGTCTCCAACTCCAAGAAATAACTTCATGCCCCATCTCCCTTACTTCCAGCTAGTAAGGATCACATAATTCCTAACAAAGTTTTGACACAGATTCCCAATTCGGGCATTCAGAACATATAGCACGTTGCTGTAAGCAAGCACATTCTCATTCAAAGTTGCAAGTTACTATGTAGGAACAAGTTTGTATAGGTATTTCAAAGATGCCCAGAACTGAGCTAGACTTGGTATGTGTCCAACTCCTAGAAATAACTTCATGCCCCATCTCCCTTACTTCCAGCTAGTAAGGATCACATAATTCCTAACAAAGTTTTGACACAGATTCCCAATTCGGGCATTCAGAACATATAGCACATTGCTGTAAGCAAGCACATTTTCATTCAAAGTTGCAAGTTACTATGTAGGAACAAGTTTGTATAGGTATTTCAAAGATGCCCAAAACTGAGCTAAACTTGGTATGTGTCCAACTCCTAGAAACAACTTCATGCCCCATCTCCCTTATTTCCAGCTAGTAAGGATCACATAATTCCTAACAAAGTTTTGACACAGATTCCCAATTCGGCATTCAGAACATATAGCACGTTGCTGTAAGCAAGCACATTTTCATTCAAACTTGCAAGTTACTATGTAGAAACAAGGTTGTATAGGTATTTCAAAGATGCCCAGAACTGAGCTAAACTTGGTATGTGTCCAACTCCTAGAAATAAATTCATGCCCCATCTCCCTTACTTCCAGCTAGTAAGGATCACATAATTCCTAACAATGATTTGACACAGATTCCCAATTCGGGCATTCAGAACATATAGCACGTTGCTGTAAGCAAGCACATTCTCATTCAAAGTTGCAAGTTACTATGTAGGAACAAGTTTGTATAGATATTTCAAAGATGCCCAGAACTGAGCTAAACTTGGTATGTGTCCAACTCCTAGAAATAACTTCATGCCCCATCTCCCTTACTTCCAGCTAGTAAGGATCACATAATTCCTAACAAAGTTTTGACACAGATTGCCAATTCGGGCATTCAGAACATATAGCACGTTGCTGTAAGCAAGCACATTCTCATTCAAAGATGCAAGTTACTAGGTAGGAACAAGTTTGTATAGGTATTTCAAAGATGCCCAGAACTGAGCTAAACTTGGTATGTGTCCAACTCCTAGAAATAACTTCATGCCCCATCTCCCTTACTTCCAGCTAGTAAGGATCACATAATTCCTAACAAAGTTTTGACACAGATTCCCAATTCGGGCATTCAGAACATATAGCACGTTGCTGCAAGCAAGCACATTCTCATTCAAAGTTGCAAGTTACTATGTAGGAACAAGTTTGTATAGGTATTTCAAAGATGCCCAGAACTGAGCTAAACTTGGTATGTGTCCAACTCCTAGAAATAACTTCATGCCCCATCTCCCTTACTTCCAGCTAGTAAGGATCACATAATTCCTAACAAAGTTTTGACACAGATTGCCAATTCGGGCATTTAGAACATATAGCACGTTGCTGTAAGCAAGCACATTCTCATTCAAAGATGCAAGTTACTATGTAGGAACAAGTTTGTATAGGTATTTCAAAGATGCCCAGAACTGAGCTAAACTTGGTATGTGTCCAACTCCTAGAAATAACTTCATGCCCCGTCTCCCTTACTTCCAGCTAGTAAGGATCACATAATTCCTAACAAAGTTTTGACACAGATTGCCAATTCGGGCATTCAGAACATATAGCACGTTGCTGTAAGCAAGCACATTCTCATTCAAAGATGCAAGTTACTATGTAGGAACAAGTTTGTATAGGTATTTCAAAGATGCACAGAACTGAGCTAAACTTGGTATGTGTCCAACTCCTAGAAATAACTTCATGCCCCATCTCCCTTACTTCCAGCTAGTAAGGATCACATAATTCCTAACAAAGTTTTGACACAGATTCCCAAATCGGGCATTTAGAACATATAGCACGTTGCTGCAAGCAAGCACATTCTCATTCAAAGTTGCAACTTACTATGTAGGAACAAGTTTGTATAGGTATTTCAAAGATGCCCAGAACTGAGCTAAACTAGGTATGTCTCCAACTCCAAGAAATAACATCATGCCCCATCTCCCTTACTTCCAGCTAGTAAGGATCACATAATTCCTAACAAAGTTTTGACACAGATTCCCAATTCGGGCATTCAGAACATATAGCACGTTGCTGTAAGCAAGCACATTCTCATTCAAAGTTGCAAGTTACTATGTAGGAACAAGTTTGTATAGGTATTTCAAAGATGCCCAGAACTGAGCTAAACTTGGTATGTGTCCAACTCCTAGAAATAACTTCATGCCCCATCTCCCTTACTTCCAGCTAGTAAGGGTCACATCATTCCTAACAAAGTTTTGACACAGATTCCCAATTCGGGCATTCAGAACATATAGCACGTTGCTGTAAGCAAGCACATTCTCATTCAAAGATGCAAGTTACTGTGTAGGAACAAGTTTGTATAGGTATTTCAAAGATGCCCAGAACTGAGCTAAACTTGGTATGTGTCCAACTCCTAGAAATAACTTCATGCCCCATCTCCCTTACTTCCAGCTAGTAAGGATCACATCATTCCTAACAAAGTTTTGACACAGATTCCCAATTCGGGCATTCAGAACATATAGCACGTTGCTGTAAGCAAGCACATTCTCATTCAAAGTTGCAAGTTACTATGTAGGAACAAGTTTGTATAGGTATTTCAAAGATGCCCAGAACTGAGCTAAACTTGGTATGTGTCCAACTCCTAGAAATAACTTCATGCCCCATCTCCCTTACTTCCAGCTAGTAAGGATCACATCATTCCTAACAAAGTTTTGACACAGATTGCCAATTCGGGCATTCAGAACATATAGCACGTTGCTGTAAGCAAGCACATTCTCACTCAAAGATGCAAGTTACTATGTAGGAACAAGTTTGTATAGGTATTTCAAAGATGCCCAGAACTGAGCTAAACTTGGTATGTCTCCAACTCCAAGAAATAACTTCATGGCCCATCTCCCTTACTTCCAGCTAGTAAGGATCACATAATTCCTAACAAAGTTTTGACACAGATTCCCAATTCGGGCATTCAGAACATATAGCACGTTGCTGTAAGCAAGCACATTCTCATTCAAAGTTGCAAGTTACTATGTAGGAACAAGTTTGTATAGGTATTTCAAAGATGCCCAGAACTCAGCTAGACTTGGTATGTGTCCAACTCCTAGAAATAACTTCATGCCCCATCTCCCTTACTTCCAGCTAGTAAGGATCACATAATTCCTAACAAAGTTTTGAAACAGATTCCCAATTCGGGCATTCAGAACATATAGCACATTGCTGTAAGCAAGCACATTTTCATTCAAAGTTGCAAGTTACTATGTAGGAACAAGTTTGTATAGGTATTTCAAAGATGCCCAAAACTGAGCTAAACTTGGTATGTGTCCAACTCCTAGAAACAACTTCATGCCCCATCTCCCTTACTTCCAGCTAGTAAGGATCACATAATTCCTAACAAAGTTTTGACACAGATTCCCAATTCGGGCATTCAGAACATATAGCACGTTGCTGTAAGCAAGCAGATTCTCATTCAAAGATGCAAGTTACTATGTAGGAACAAGTTTGTATAGGTATTTCAAAGATGCCCAGAACTGAGCTAAACTTGGTATGTGTCCAACTCCTAGAAATAACTTCATGCCCCATCTCCCTTACTTCCAGCTAGTAAGGATCACATAATTCCTAACAAAGTTTTGACACAGATTGCCAATTCGGGCATTCAGAACATATAGCACGTTGCTGTAAGCAAGCACATTCTCATTCAAAGATGCAAGTTACTATGTAGGAACAAGTTTGTATAGGTATTTCAAAGATGCCCAGAACTGAGCTAACTTGTTATGTGTCCAACTCCTAGAAATAACTTCATGCTCCATCTCCCTTACTTCCAGCTAGTAAGGATCACATAATTCCTAACAAAGTTTTGACACAGATTCCCAAATCGGGCATTCAGAACATATAGCACGTTGCTGCAAGCAAGCACATTCTCATTCAAAGTTGCAAGTTACTATGTAGGAACAAGTTTGTATAGGTATTTCAAAGATGCCCAGAACTGAGCTAAACTTGGTATGTGTCCAACTCCAAGAAATAACTTCATGACCCATCTCCCTTACTTCCAGCTAGTAAGGATCACATAATTCCTAACAAAGTTTTGAAACAGATTCCCAATTCGGGCATTCAGAACATATAGCACGTTGCTGTAAGCAAGCACATTCTCATTCAAAGTTGCAAGTTACTATGTAGGAACAAGTTTGTATAGGTATTTCAAAGATGCCCAGAACTGAGCTAAACTTGGTATGTGTCCAACTCCTAGAAATAACTTCATGCCCCATCTCCCTTACTTCCAGCTAGTAAGGATCACATAATTCCTAACAAAGTTTTGACACAGATTCCCAATTCGGGCATTCAGAACATATAGCACGTTGCTGTAAGCAAGCACATTCTCATTAAAAGTTGCAAGTTACTATGTAGGAACAAGTTTGTATAGGTATTTCAAAGATGCCCAGAACTGAGCTAAACTTGGTATGTGTCCAACTAATAGAAATAACTTCATGGCCCATCTCACTTACTTCCAGCTAGTAAGGATCACATAATTCCTAACAAAGTTTTGACACAGATTCCCAATTCGGGCATTCAGAACATATAGCACGTTGCTGTAAGCAAGCACATTTTCATTCAAAGTTGCAAGTTACTATGTAGGAACAAGTTTGTATAGGTATTTCAAAGATGCCCAGAACTGAGCTAAACTTGGTATGTGTCCAACTCCTAGAAATAACTTCATGCCCCATCTCCCTTACTTCCAGCTAGTAAGAATCACATAATTCCTAACAAAGTTTTGACACAGATTCCCATTTCGGCATTCAGAACATATAGCACGTTGCTGTAAGCAAGCACATTTTCATTCAAAGTTGCAAGTTACTATGTAGGAACAAGTTTGTATAGGTATTTCAAAGATGCCCAGAACTGAGCTAAACTTGGTATGTGTCCAACTCCTAGAAATAACTTCATGCCCCATCTCCCTTACTTCCAGCTAGTAAGGATCACATCATTCCTAACAAAGTTTTGACACAGATTGCCAATTCGGGCATTCAGAACATATAGCACGTTGCTGTAAGCAAGCACATTCTCACTCAAAGATGCAAGTTACTATGTAGGAACAAGTTTGTATAGGTATTTCAAAGATGCCCAGAACTGAGCTAAACTTGGTATGTCTCCAACTCCAAGAAATAACTTCATGCCCCATCTCCCTTACTTCCAGCTAGTAAGGATCACATAATTCCTAACAAAGTTTTGACACAGATTCCCAATTCGGGCATTCAGAACATATAGCACGTTGCTGTAAGCAAGCACATTCTCATTCAAAGTTGCAAGTTACTATGTAGGAACAAGTTTGTATAGGTATTTCAAAGATGCCCAGAACTGAGCTAGACTTGGTATGTGTCCAACTCCTAGAAATAACTTCATGCCCCATCTCCCTTACTTCCAGCTAGTAAGGATCACATAATTCCTAACAAAGTTTTGACACAGATTCCCAATTCGGGCATTCAGAACATATAGCACATTGCTGTAAGCAAGCACATTTTCATTCAAAGTTGCAAGTTACTATGTAGGAACAAGTTTGTATAGGTATTTCAAAGATGCCCAAAACTGAGCTAAACTTGGTATGTGTCCAACTCCTAGAAACAACTTCATGCCCCATCTCCCTTACTTCCAGCTAGTAAGGATCACATAATTCCTAACAAAGTTTTGACACAGATTCCCAATTCGGGCATTCAGAACATATAGCACGTTGCTGTAAGCAAGCAGATTCTCATTCAAAGATGCAAGTTACTATGTAGGAACAAGTTTGTATAGGTATTTCAAAGATGCCCAGAACTGAGCTAAACTTGGTATGTGTCCAACTCCTAGAAATAACTTCATGCCCCATCTCCCTTACTTCCAGCTAGTAAGGATCACATAATTCCTAACAAAGTTTTGACACAGATTGCCAATTCGGGCATTCAGAACATATAGCACGTTGCTGTAAGCAAGCACATTCTCATTCAAAGATGCAAGTTACTATGTAGGAACAAGTTTGTATAGGTATTTCAAAGATGCCCAGAACTGAGCTAACTTGTTATGTGTCCAACTCCTAGAAATAACTTCATGCTCCATCTCCCTTACTTCCAGCTAGTAAGGATCACATAATTCCTAACAAAGTTTTGACACAGATTCCCAAATCGGGCATTCATAACATATAGCACGTTGCTGCAAGCAAGCACATTCTCATTCAAAGTTGCAAGTTACTATGTAGGAACAAGTTTGTATAGGTATTTCAAAGATGCCCAGAACTGAGCTAAGCTTGGTATGTGTCCAACTCCTTGAAATAACTTCATGCCCCATCTCCCCTACTTCCAGCTAGTAAGGATCACATAATTCCTAACAAAGTTTTGACACAGATTCCATTTTCGGGCATTCAGGGCATATAGCACGTTGCTGTAAGCAAGCACATTCTCATTCAAAGTTGCAAGTTACTATGTAGGAACAAGTTTGTATAGGTATTTCAAAGATGCCCAGAACTGAGATAACTTGGTATGAGTCCAACTCCTAGAAATACCTTCATGCCCCAACTCCCTTACTTCCAGCTAGTAAGGATCACATAATTCCTAACAAATTTTGACACAGATTCCCAATTCGGGCATTCAGAACATATAGCACGTTGCTGTAAGCAAGCACATTCTCATTCAAAGATGCAAGTTACTATGTAGGAACAAGTTTGTATAGGTATTTCAAAGATGCACAGAACTGAGCTAAACTTGGTATGTGTCCACCTCCTAGAAATAACTTCATGCCCCATCTCCCTTACTTCCAGCTAGTAAGGATCACATAATTCCTAACAAAGTTTTGACACAGATTCCCAAATCGGGCATTTAGAACATATAGCACGTTGCTGCAAGCAAGCACATTCTCATTCAAAGTTGCAACTTACTATGTAGGAACAAGTTTGTATAGGTATTTCAAAGATGCCCAGAACTGAGCTAAACTAGGTATGTCTCCAACTCCAAGAAATAACATCATGCCCCATCTCCCTTACTTCCAGCTAGTAAGGATCACATAATTCCTAACAAAGTTTTGACACAGATTCCCAATTCGGGCATTCAGAACATATAGCACGTTGCTGTAAGCAAGCACATTCTCATTCAAAGTTGCAAGTTACTATGTAGGAACAAGTTTGTATAGGTATTTCAAAGATGCCCAGAACTGAGCTAAACTTGGTATGTGTCCAACTCCTAGAAATAACTTCATGCCCCATCTCCCTTACTTCCAGCTAGTAAGGGTCACATCATTCCTAACAAAGTTTTGACACAGATTCCCAATTCGGGCATTCAGAACATATAGCACGTTGCTGTAAGCAAGCACATTCTCATTCAAAGATGCAAGTTACTGTGTAGGAACAAGTTTGTATAGGTATTTCAAAGATGCCCAGAACTGAGCTAAACTTGGTATGTGTCCAACTCCTAGAAATAACTTCATGCCCCATCTCCCTTACTTCCAGCTAGTAAGGATCACATCATTCCTAACAAAGTTTTGACACAGATTCCCAATTCGGGCATTCAGAACATATAGCACGTTGCTGTAAGCAAGCACATTCTCATTCAAAGTTGCAAGTTACTATGTAGGAACAAGTTTGTATAGGTATTTCAAAGATGCCCAGAACTGAGCTAAACTTGGTATGTGTCCAACTCCTAGAAATAACTTCATGCCCCATCTCCCTTACTTCCAGCTAGTAAGGATCACATCATTCCTAACAAAGTTTTGACACAGATTGCCAATTCGGGCATTCAGAACATATAGCACGTTGCTGTAAGCAAGCACATTCTCACTCAAAGATGCAAGTTACTATGTAGGAACAAGTTTGTATAGGTATTTCAAAGATGCCCAGAACTGAGCTAAACTTGGTATGTCTCCAACTCCAAGAAATAACTTCATGGCCCATCTCCCTTACTTCCAGCTAGTAAGGATCACATAATTCCTAACAAAGTTTTGACACAGATTCCCAATTCGGGCATTCAGAACATATAGCACGTTGCTGTAAGCAAGCACATTCTCATTCAAAGTTGCAAGTTACTATGTAGGAACAAGTTTGTATAGGTATTTCAAAGATGCCCAGAACTCAGCTAGACTTGGTATGTGTCCAACTCCTAGAAATAACTTCATGCCCCATCTCCCTTACTTCCAGCTAGTAAGGATCACATAATTCCTAACAAAGTTTTGAAACAGATTCCCAATTCGGGCATTCAGAACATATAGCACATTGCTGTAAGCAAGCACATTTTCATTCAAAGTTGCAAGTTACTATGTAGGAACAAGTTTGTATAGGTATTTCAAAGATGCCCAAAACTGAGCTAAACTTGGTATGTGTCCAACTCCTAGAAACAACTTCATGCCCCATCTCCCTTACTTCCAGCTAGTAAGGATCACATAATTCCTAACAAAGTTTTGACACAGATTCCCAATTCGGGCATTCAGAACATATAGCACGTTGCTGTAAGCAAGCAGATTCTCATTCAAAGATGCAAGTTACTATGTAGGAACAAGTTTGTATAGGTATTTCAAAGATGCCCAGAACTGAGCTAAACTTGGTATGTGTCCAACTCCTAGAAATAACTTCATGCCCCATCTCCCTTACTTCCAGCTAGTAAGGATCACATAATTCCTAACAAAGTTTTGACACAGATTGCCAATTCGGGCATTCAGAACATATAGCACGTTGCTGTAAGCAAGCACATTCTCATTCAAAGATGCAAGTTACTATGTAGGAACAAGTTTGTATAGGTATTTCAAAGATGCCCAGAACTGAGCTAACTTGTTATGTGTCCAACTCCTAGAAATAACTTCATGCTCCATCTCCCTTACTTCCAGCTAGTAAGGATCACATAATTCCTAACAAAGTTTTGACACAGATTCCCAAATCGGGCATTCAGAACATATAGCACGTTGCTGCAAGCAAGCACATTCTCATTCAAAGTTGCAAGTTACTATGTAGGAACAAGTTTGTATAGGTATTTCAAAGATGCCCAGAACTGAGCTAAACTTGGTATGTGTCCAACTCCAAGAAATAACTTCATGCCCCATCTCCCTTACTTCCAGCTAGTAAGGATCACATAATTCCTAACAAAGTTTTGAAACAGATTCCCAATTCGGGCATTCAGAACATATAGCACGTTGCTGTAAGCAAGCACATTCTCATTCAAAGTTGCAAGTTACTATGTAGGAACAAGTTTGTATAGGTATTTCAAAGATGCCCAGAACTGAGCTAAACTTGGTATGTGTCCAACTCCTAGAAATAACTTCATGCCCCATCTCCCTTACTTCCAGCTAGTAAGGATCACATAATTCCTAACAAAGTTTTGACACAGATTCCCAATTCGGGCATTCAGAACATATAGCACGTTGCTGTAAGCAAGCACATTCTCATTAAAAGTTGCAAGTTACTATGTAGGAACAAGTTTGTATAGGTATTTCAAAGATGCCCAGAACTGAGCTAAACTTGGTATGTGTCCAACTAATAGAAATAACTTCATGGCCCATCTCACTTACTTCCAGCTAGTAAGGATCACATAATTCCTAACAAAGTTTTGACACAGATTCCCAATTCGGGCATTCAGAACATATAGCACGTTGCTGTAAGCAAGCACATTTTCATTCAAAGTTGCAAGTTACTATGTAGGAACAAGTTTGTATAGGTATTTCAAAGATGCCCAGAACTGAGCTAAACTTGGTATGTGTCCAACTCCTAGAAATAACTTCATGCCCCATCTCCCTTACTTCCAGCTAGTAAGAATCACATAATTCCTAACAAAGTTTTGACACAGATTCCCATTTCGGCATTCAGAACATATAGCACGTTGCTGTAAGCAAGCACATTTTCATTCAAAGTTGCAAGTTACTATGTAGGAACAAGTTTGTATAGGTATTTCAAAGATGCCCAGAACTGAGCTAAACTTGGTATGTGTCCAACTCCTAGAAATAACTTCATGCCCCATCTCCCTTACTTCCAGCTAGTAAGGATCACATAATTCCTAACAAAGTTTTGACACAGATTCCCAATTCGGGCATTCAGAACATATAGCACGTTGCTGTAAGCAAGCACATTCTCATTCAAAGATGCAAGTTACTGTGTAGGAACAAGTTTGTATAGGTATTTCAAAGATGCCCAGAACTGAGCTAAACTTGGTATGTGTCCAACTCCTAGAAATAACTTCATGCCCCATCTCCCTTACTTCCAGGTAGTAAGGATCACATCATTCCTAACAAAGTTTTGACACAGATTCCCAATTCGGGCATTCAGAACATATAGCACGTTGCTGTAAGCAAGCACATTCTCATTCAAAGTTGCAAGTTACTATGTAGGAACAAGTTTGTATAGGTATTTCAAAGATGCCCAGAACTGAGCTAAACTTGGTATGTGTCCAACTCCTAGAAATAACTTCATGCCCCATCTCCCTTACTTCCAGCTAGTAAGGATCACATCATTCCTAACAAAGTTTTGACACAGATTGCCAATTCGGGCATTCAGAACATATAGCACGTTGCTGTAAGCAAGCACATTCTCACTCAAAGATGCAAGTTACTATGTAGGAACAAGTTTGTATAGGTATTTCAAAGATGCCCAGAACTGAGCTAAACTTGGTATGTCTCCAACTCCAAGAAATAACTTCATGCCCCATCTCCCTTACTTCCAGCTAGTAAGGATCACATAATTCCTAACAAAGTTTTGACACAGATTCCCAATTCGGGCATTCAGAACATATAGCACGTTGCTGTAAGCAAGCACATTCTCATTCAAAGTTGCAAGTTACTATGTAGGAACAAGTTTGTATAGGTATTTCAAAGATGCCCAGAACTGAGCTAGACTTGGTATGTGTCCAACTCCTAGAAATAACTTCATGCCCCATCTCCCTTACTTCCAGCTAGTAAGGATCACATAATTCCTAACAAAGTTTTGACACAGATTCCCAATTCGGGCATTCAGAACATATAGCACATTGCTGTAAGCAAGCACATTTTCATTCAAAGTTGCAAGTTACTATGTAGGAACAAGTTTGTATAGGTATTTCAAAGATGCCCAAAACTGAGCTAAACTTGGTATGTGTCCAACTCCTAGAAACAACTTCATGCCCCATCTCCCTTACTTCCAGCTAGTAAGGATCACATAATTCCTAACAAAGTTTTGACACAGATTCCCAATTCGGGCATTCAGAACATATAGCACGTTGCTGTAAGCAAGCAGATTCTCATTCAAAGATGCAAGTTACTATGTAGGAACAAGTTTGTATAGGTATTTCAAAGATGCCCAGAACTGAGCTAAACTTGGTATGTGTCCAACTCCTAGAAATAACTTCATGCCCCATCTCCCTTACTTCCAGCTAGTAAGGATCACATAATTCCTAACAAAGTTTTGACACAGATTGCCAATTCGGGCATTCAGAACATATAGCACGTTGCTGTAAGCAAGCACATTCTCATTCAAAGATGCAAGTTACTATGTAGGAACAAGTTTGTATAGGTATTTCAAAGATGCCCAGAACTGAGCTAACTTGTTATGTGTCCAACTCCTAGAAATAACTTCATGCTCCATCTCCCTTACTTCCAGCTAGTAAGGATCACATAATTCCTAACAAAGTTTTGACACAGATTCCCAAATCGGGCATTCAGAACATATAGCACGTTGCTGCAAGCAAGCACATTCTCATTCAAAGTTGCAAGTTACTATGTAGGAACAAGTTTGTATAGGTATTTCAAAGATGCCCAGAACTGAGCTAAGCTTGGTATGTGTCCAACTCCTTGAAATAACTTCATGCCCCATCTCCCCTACTTCCAGCTAGTAAGGATCACATAATTCCTAACAAAGTTTTGACACAGATTCCATTTTCGGGCATTCAGGGCATATAGCACGTTGCTGTAAGCAAGCACATTCTCATTCAAAGTTGCAAGTTACTATGTAGGAACAAGTTTGTATAGGTATTTCAAAGATGCCCAGAACTGAGATAACTTGGTATGAGTCCAACTCCTAGAAATACCTTCATGCCCCAACTCCCTTACTTCCAGCTAGTAAGGATCACATAATTCCTAACAAATTTTGACACAGATTCCCAATTCGGGCATTCAGAACATATAGCACGTTGCTGTAAGCAAGCACATTCTCATTCAAAGTTGCAAGTTACTATGTAGGAACAAGTTTGTATAGGTATTTCAAAGATGCCCAGAACTGAGCTAAACTTGGTATGTGTCCAATCCTAGAAATAACTTCATGCCCCATCTCACTTACTTCCAGCTAGTAAGGATCACATAATTCCTAACAAAGTTTTGACACAGATTCCCAATTCGGGCATTCAGAACATATAGCACGTTGCTGTAAGCAAGCACATTCTCATTCAAAGTTGCAAGTTACAATGTAGGAACAAGTTTGTATAGGTATTTCAAAGATGCCCAGAACTGAGCTAAACGTTGTATGTCTCCAACTCCTAGAAATAACTCCATGCCCCATCTCACTTACTTCCAGCTAGTAAGGATCACATAATTCCTAACAAAGTTTTGACACAGATTTCCTTTTAGGGCATTCAGAGCATATAGCACGTTGCTGTAAGCAAGCACATTCTCATTCAAAGTTGCAAGTTACTATGTAGGAACAAGTTTGTATAGGTATTTCAAAGATGCCCAGAACTGAGCTAAACGTTGTATGTCTCCAACTCCTAGAAATAACTTCATGCCCCATCTCCCTTACTTCCAGCTAGTAAGGATCACATAATTCCTAACAAAGTTTTGACACAGATTCCCAAATCGGGCATTCAGAACATATAGCACGTTGCTGCAAGCAAGCACATTCTCATTCAAAGTAGCAAGTTACTATGTAGGAACAAGTTTGTATAGGTATTTCAAAGATGCCCAGAACTGTGCTAAACTTGGTATGTGTCCAACTCCTAGAAATAAGTTCATGCCCCAACTCCCTTACTTCCATCTAGTAAGGATCACATAATTTCTAACAAAGTTTTGACACAGATTCCCAATTCGGGCATTCAGAACATATAGCACGTTGCTGTAAGCAAGCACATTCTCATTCAAAGTTGCAAGTTACTATGTAGGAACAAGTTTGTATAGGTATTTCAAAGATGCCCAGAACTGAGCTAAACGTTGTATGTCTCCAACTCCTAGAAATAACTTCATACCCCATCTCACTTACTTTCATCTATTAAATATCACATAATTACTAACAAAGTTTTGACACAGATTCCCAATTCGGGCATTCAAAACATATAGCACGTTGCTGTAAGCAAGCACATTCTCATTCAAAGTTGCAAGTTACTATGTAGGAACAAGTTTGTATAGGTATTTCAAAGATGCCCAGAACTGAGCTAAACTTGGTATGTGTCCAACTCCTAGAAATAACTTCATGCCCCATCTCCCTTACTTCCAGCTAGTAAGGATCACATAATTCCTAACAAAGTTTTGACACAGATTCCCTTTTCGGGCATTCAGAGCATATAGCACGTTGCTGTAAGCAAGCACATTCTCATTCAAAGTTGCAAGTTACTATGTAGGAACAAGTTTGTATAGGTATTTCAAAGATGCCCAGAACTGAGCTAAACTTGGTATGTCTCCAACTCCAAGAAATAACTTCATGCCCCATCTCCCTTACTTCCGGCTAGTATGGATCACATAATTCCTAACAAATTTTGACACAGATTCCCAATTCGGGCATTCAGAACATATAGCACGTTGCTGTAAGCAAGCACATTCTCATTCAAAGATGCAAGTTACTATGTAGGAACAAGTTTGTATAGGTATTTCAAAGATGCCCAGAACTGAGCTAAACTTGGTATGTCTCCAACTCCTAGAAATAACTTCATGCCCCATCTCCCTTACTTCCAGCTAGTAAGGATCACATAATTCCTAACAAAGTTTTGACACAGATTCCCTATTCGGGCATTCAGAACATATAGCACGTTGCTGTAAGCAAGCACATTCCCATTCAAAGTTGCAAGTTACTATGTAGGAACAAGTTGTATAGGTATTTCAAAGATGCCCAGAACTGTGCTAAACTTGGTATGTGTCCAACTCCTAGAAATACCTTCATGCCCCAACTCCCTTACTTCCGTCTAGTAAGGATCACATATTTCCTAACAAAGTTTTGACACATATTCCCAATTCGGGCATTCAGAACATATAGCACGTTGCTGTAAGCAAGCACATTTTCATTCAAAGTTGCAAGTTACTGTGTAGGAACAAGTTTGTATAGGTATTTCAAAGATGCCCAGAACTGAGCTAAACTTGGTATGTGTCCAACTCCTAGAAATATCTTCATGCCCCATCTCCCTTACTTCCAGCTAGTAAGGATCACATAATTCCTAACAAAGTTTTGACACAGATTCCCAATTCGGGCATTCAGAACATATAGCTCGTTGCTGTAAGCAAGCAGATTCTCATTCAAAGATGCAAGTTACTATGTAGGAACAAGTTTGTATAGGTATTTCAAAGATGTCCAGAACTGAGCTAAGCTTGGTATGTGTCCAACTCCTAGAAATAACTTCATGCCCCATCTCCCTTACTTCCAGCTAGTAAGGATCACATAATTCCTAACAAAGTTTTGACACAGATTCCCAATTCGGGCATTCAGAACATATAGCACGTTGCTGTAAGCAAGCACATTCTCATTCAAAGTTGAAAGTTACTATGTAGGAACAAGTTTGTATAGGCATTTCAAAGATGCCCAGAACTGAGCTAAACTTGGTATGTGTCCAACTCCTAGAAATAACGTCATGCCCCATCTCCCTTACTTCCAGCTAGTAAGGATCACATAATTCCTAACAATGTTTTGACACAGATTCCCAATTCGGGCATTCAGAACATATAGCACGTTGCTGTAAGCAAGCACATTTTCATTCAAAGTTACAAGTTCCTATGTAGGAACAAGTTTGTATAGGTATTTCAAAGATGCCCAGAACTGAGCAAAACTTGGTATGTGTCCAACTCCTAGAAATAACTTCATGCCCCATCTCCCTTACTTCCAGCTAGTAAGGATCACATCATTCCTAACAAAGATTTGACACAGATTCCCAATTCGGGCATTCAGAACATATAGCACGTTGCTGTAAGCAAGCAGATTCTCTTTCAAAGATGCAAGTTACTATGTAGGAACAAGTTTGTATAGGTATTTCAAAGATGCCCAGAACTGAGCTAAACTTGGTATGTGTCCAACTCCTAGAAATAACTTCATGCCCCATCTCCCTTACTTCCAGCTAGTAAGGATCACATAATTCCTAACAAAGTTTTGACACAGATTCCCAATTCGGGCATTCAGAACATATAGCACGTTGCTGTAAGCAAGCACATTCTCATTCAAAGTTGCAAGTTACTATGTAGGAACAAGTTTGTATAGGTATTTCAAAGATGCCCAGAACTGAGCTAGACTTGGTATGTGTCCAACTCCTAGAAATAACTTCATGCCCCATCTCCCTTACTTCCAGCTAGTAAGGATCACATAATTCCTAACAAAGTTTTGACACAGATTCCCAATTCGGGCATTCAGAACATATAGCACATTGCTGTAAGCAAGCACATTTTCATTCAAAGTTGCAAGTTACTATGTAGGAACAAGTTTGTATAGGTATTTCAAAGATGCCCAAAACTGAGCTAAACTTGGTATGTGTCCAACTCCTAGAAACAACTTCATGCCCCATCTCCCTTACTTCCAGCTAGTAAGGATCACATAATTCCTAACAAAGTTTTGACACAGATTCCCAATTCGGGCATTCAGAACATATAGCACGTTGCTGTAAGCAAGCAGATTCTCATTCAAAGATGCAAGTTACTATGTAGGAACAAGTTTGTATAGGTATTTCAAAGATGCCCAGAACTGAGCTAAACTTGGTATGTGTCCAACTCCTAGAAATAACTTCATGCCCCATCTCCCTTACTTCCAGCTAGTAAGGATCACATAATTCCTAACAAAGTTTTGACACAGATTGCCAATTCGGGCATTCAGAACATATAGCACGTTGCTGTAAGCAAGCACATTCTCATTCAAAGATGCAAGTTACTATGTAGGAACAAGTTTGTATAGGTATTTCAAAGATGCCCAGAACTGAGCTAACTTGTTATGTGTCCAACTCCTAGAAATAACTTCATGCTCCATCTCCCTTACTTCCAGCTAGTAAGGATCACATAATTCCTAACAAAGTTTTGACACAGATTCCCAAATCGGGCATTCAGAACATATAGCACGTTGCTGCAAGCAAGCACATTCTCATTCAAAGTTGCAAGTTACTATGTAGGAACAAGTTTGTATAGGTATTTCAAAGATGCCCAGAACTGAGCTAAGCTTGGTATGTGTCCAACTCCTTGAAATAACTTCATGCCCCATCTCCCCTACTTCCAGCTAGTAAGGATCACATAATTCCTAACAAAGTTTTGACACAGATTCCATTTTCGGGCATTCAGGACATATAGCACGTTGCTGTAAGCAAGCACATTCTCATTCAAAGTTGCAAGTTACTATGTAGGAACAAGTTTGTATAGGTATTTCAAAGATGCCCAGAACTGAGATAACTTGGTATGAGTCCAACTCCTAGAAATACCTTCATGCCCCAACTCCCTTACTTCCAGCTAGTAAGGATCACATAATTCCTAACAAATTTTGACACAGATTCCCAATTCGGGCATTCAGAACATATAGCACGTTGCTGTAAGCAAGCACATTCTCATTCAAAGTTGCAAGTTACTATGTAGGAACAAGTTTGTATAGGTATTTCAAAGATGCCCAGAACTGAGCTAAACTTGGTATGTGTCCAATCCTAGAAATAACTTCATGCCCCATCTCACTTACTTCCAGCTAGTAAGGATCACATAATTCCTAACAAAGTTTTGACACAGATTCCCAATTCGGGCATTCAGAACATATAGCACGTTGCTGTAAGCAAGCACATTCTCATTCAAAGTTGCAAGTTACAATGTAGGAACAAGTTTGTATAGGTATTTCAAAGATGCCCAGAACTGAGCTAAACGTTGTATGTCTCCAACTCCTAGAAATAACTCCATGCCCCATCTCACTTACTTCCAGCTAGTAAGGATCACATAATTCCTAACAAAGTTTTGACACAGATTTCCTTTAGGGCATTCAGAGCATATAGCACGTTGCTGTAAGCAAGCACATTCTCATTCAAAGTTGCAAGTTACTATGTAGGAACAAGTTTGTATAGGTATTTCAAAGATGCCCAGAACTGAGCTAAACGTTGTATGTCTCCAACTCCTAGAAATAACTTCATGCCCCATCTCCCTTACTTCCAGCTAGTAAGGATCACATAATTCCTAACAAAGTTTTGACACAGATTCCCAAATCGGGCATTCAGAACATATAGCACGTTGCTGCAAGCAAGCACATTCTCATTCAAAGTAGCAAGTTACTATGTAGGAACAAGTTTGTATAGGTATTTCAAAGATGCCCAGAACTGTGCTAAACTTGGTATGTGTCCAACTCCTAGAAATAAGTTCATGCCCCAACTCCCTTACTTCCATCTAGTAAGGATCACATAATTTCTAACAAAGTTTTGACACAGATTCCCAATTCGGGCATTCAGAACATATAGCACGTTGCTGTAAGCAAGCACATTCTCATTCAAAGTTGCAAGTTACTATGTAGGAACAAGTTTGTATAGGTATTTCAAAGATGCCCAGAACTGAGCTAAACGTTGTATGTCTCCAACTCCTAGAAATAACTTCATACCCCATCTCACTTACTTTCATCTATTAAAGATCACATAATTACTAACAAAGTTTTGACACAGATTCCCAATTCGGGCATTCAAAACATATAGCACGTTGCTGTAAGCAAGCACATTCTCATTCAAAGTTGCAAGTTACTATGTAGGAACAAGTTTGTATAGGTATTTCAAAGATGCCCAGAACTGAGCTAAACTTGGTATGTGTCCAACTCCTAGAAATAACTTCATGCCCCATCTCCCTTACTTCCAGCTAGTAAGGATCACATAATTCCTAACAAAGTTTTGACACAGATTCCCTTTTCGGGCATTCAGAGCATATAGCACGTTGCTGTAAGCAAGCACATTCTCATTCAAAGTTGCAAGTTACTATGTAGGAACAAGTTTGTATAGGTATTTCAAAGATGCCCAGAACTGAGCTAAACTTGGTATGTCTCCAACTCCAAGAAATAACTTCATGCCCCATCTCCCTTACTTCCGGCTAGTAAGGATCACATAATTCCTAACAAATTTTGACACAGATTCCCAATTCGGGCATTCAGAACATATAGCACGTTGCTGTAAGCAAGCACATTCTCATTCAAAGATGCAAGTTACTATGTAGGAACAAGTTTGTATAGGTATTTCAAAGATGCCCAGAACTGAGCTAAACTTGGTATGTCTCCAACTCCTAGAAATAACTTCATGCCCCATCTCCCTTACTTCCAGCTAGTAAGGATCACATAATTCCTAACAAAGTTTTGACACAGATTCCCTATTCGGGCATTCAGAACATATAGCACGTTGCTGTAAGCAAGCACATTCCCATTCAAAGTTGCAAGTTACTATGTAGGAACAAGTTGTATAGGTATTTCAAAGATGCCCAGAACTGTGCTAAACTTGGTATGTGTCCAACTCCTAGAAATACCTTCATGCCCCAACTCCCTTACTTCCATCTAGTAAGGATCACATATTTCCTAACAAAGTTTTGACACATATTCCCAATTCGGGCATTCAGAACATATAGCACGTTGCTGTAAGCAAGCACATTTTCATTCAAAGTTGCAAGTTACTGTGTAGGAACAAGTTTGTATAGGTATTTCAAAGATGCCCAGAACTGAGCTAAACTTGGTATGTGTCCAACTCCTAGAAATATCTTCATGCCCCATCTCCCTTACTTCCAGCTATTAAGGATCACATAATTCCTAACAAAGTTTTGACACAGATTCCCAATTCGGGCATTCAGAACATATAGCTCGTTGCTGTAAGCAAGCAGATTCTCATTCAAAGATGCAAGTTACTATGTAGGAACAAGTTTGTATAGGTATTTCAAAGATGTCCAGAACTGAGCTAAGCTTGGTATGTGTCCAACTCCTAGAAATAACTTCATGCCCCATCTCCCTTACTTCCAGCTAGTAAGGATCACATAATTCCTAACAAAGTTTTGACACAGATTCCCAATTCGGGCATTCAGAACATATAGCACGTTGCTGTAAGCAAGCACATTCTCATTCAAAGTTGAAAGTTACTATGTAGGAACAAGTTTGTATAGGCATTTCAAAGATGCCCAGAACTGAGCTAAACTTGGTATGTGTCCAACTCCTAGAAATAACGTCATGCCCCATCTCCCTTACTTCCAGCTAGTAAGGATCACATAATTCCTAACAATGTTTTGACACAGATTCCCAATTCGGGCATTCAGAACATATAGCACGTTGCTGTAAGCAAGCACATTTTCATTCAAAGTTACATGTTCCTATGTAGGAACAAGTTTGTATAGGTATTTCAAAGATGCCCAGAACTGAGCAAAACTTGGTATGTGTCCAACTCCTAGAAATAACTTCATGCCCCATCTCCCTTACTTCCAGCTAGTAAGGATCACATCATTCCTAACAAAGATTTGACACAGATTCCCAATTCGGGCATTCAGAACATATAGCACGTTGCTGTAAGCAAGCAGATTCTCTTTCAAAGATGCAAGTTACTATGTAGGAACAAGTTTGTATAGGTATTTCAAAGATGCCCAGAACTGAGCTAAACTTGGTATGTCTCCAACTCCAAGAAATAACTTCATGCCCCATCTCCCTTACTTCCAGCTAGTAAGGATCACATAATTCCTAACAAAGTTTTGACACAGATTCCCAATTCGGGCATTCAGAACATATAGCACGTTGCTGTAAGCAAGCACATTCTCATTCAAAGTTGCAAGTTACTATGTAGGAACAAGTTTGTATAGGTATTTCAAAGATGCCCAGAACTGAGCTAAACTTGGTATGTGTCCAACTCCTAGAAATAACTTCATGCCCCATCTCCCTTACTTCCAGCTAGTAAGGATCACATCATTCCTGACAAAGTTTTGACACAGATTCCCAATTCGGGCATTGAGAACATATAGCACGTTGCTGTAAGCAAGCACATTTTCATTCAAAGTTGCAAGTTACTATGTAGGAACAAGTTTGTATAGGTATTTCAAAGATGCCCAGAACTGTGCTAAACTTGGTATGTGTCCAACTCCTAGAAATACCTTCATGCACGAACTCCCTTACTTCCATCTAGTAAGGATCACATAATTCCTAACAAAGTTTTGACACAGATTCCCAATTCGGGCATTCAGAACATATAGCACGTTGCTGTAAGCAAGCACATTTTCATTCAAAGTTGCAAGTTACTATGTAGGAACAAGTTTGTATACGTATTTCAAAGATGCCCAGAACTGAGCTAAACTTGGTATGTGGCCAACTCCTAGAAATAACTTCATGCCCCATCTCACTTACTTCCAGCTAGTAAGGATCACATAATTCCTAACAAAGTTTTGACAGAGATTCCCAATTCGGGCATTCAGAACATATAGCACGTTGCTGTAAGCAAGCAGATTCTCATTCAAAGTTGCAAGTTACTATGTAGGAACAAGTTTGTATACGTATTTCAAAGATGCCCAGAACTGAGCTAAACTTGGTATGTGTCCAACTCCTAGAAATAACTTCATGCCCCATCTCCCTTACTTCCAGCTAGTAAGGATCACATAATTCCTAACAAAGTTTTGACACAGATTCCCAATTCGGGCATTCAGAACATATAGCACGTTGCTGTAAGCAAGCACATTCTCATTCAAAGATGCAAGTTACTATGTAGGAACAAGTTTGTATAGGTATTTCAAAGATGCACAGAACTGAGCTAAACTTGGTATGTGTCCAACTCCTAGAAATAACTTCATGCCCCATCTCCCTTACTTCCAGCTAGTAAGGATCACATAATTCCTAACAAAGTTTTGACACAGATTCCCAATTCGGGCATTCAGAACATATAGCACGTTGCTGTAAGCAAGCACATTCTCATTCAAAGATGCAAGTTACTATGTAGGAACAAGTTTGTATAGGTATTTCAAAGATGCCCAGAACTGAGCTAACTTGTTATGTGTCCAACTCCTAGAAATAACTTCATGCTCCATCTCCCTTACTTCCAGCTAGTAAGGATCACATAATTCCTAACAAAGTTTTGACACAGATTCCCAAATCGGGCATTCAGAACATATAGCACGTTGCTGCAAGCAAGCACATTCTCATTCAAAGTTGCAAGTTACTATGTAGGAACAAGTTTGTATAGGTATTTCAAAGATGCCCAGAACTGAGCTAAACTTGGTATGTGTCCAACTCCAAGAAATAACTTCATGCCCCATCTCCCTTACTTCCAGCTAGTAAGGATCACATAATTCCTCACAAAGTTTTGAAACAGATTCCCAATTCGGGCATTCAGAACATATAGCACGTTGCTGTAAGCAAGCACATTCTCATTCAAAGTTGCAAGTTACTATGTAGGAACAAGTTTGTATAGGTATTTCAAAGATGCCCAGAACTGAGCTAAACTTGGTATGTGTCCAACTCCTAGAAATAACTTCATGCCCCATCTCCCTTACTTCCAGCTAGTAAGGATCACATAATTCCTAACAAAGTTTTGACACAGATTCCCAATTCGGGCATTCAGAACATATAGCACGTTGCTGTAAGCAAGCACATTCTCATTAAAAGTTGCAAGTTACTATGTAGGAACAAGTTTGTATAGGTATTTCAAAGATGCCCAGAACTGAGCTAAACTTGGTATGTGTCCAACTAATAGAAATAACTTCATGGCCCATCTCACTTACTTCCAGCTAGTAAGGATCACATAATTCCTAACAAAGTTTTGACACAGATTCCCAATTCGGGCATTCAGAACATATAGCACGTTGCTGTAAGCAAGCACATTTTCATTCAAAGTTGCAAGTTACTATGTAGGAACAAGTTTGTATAGGTATTTCAAAGATGCCCAGAACTGAGCTAAACTTGGTATGTGTCCAACTCCTAGAAATAACTTCATGCCCCATCTCCCTTACTTCCAGCTAGTAAGAATCACATAATTCCTAACAAAGTTTTGACACAGATTCCCATTTCGGCATTCAGAACATATAGCACGTTGCTGTAAGCAAGCACATTTTCATTCAAAGTTGCAAGTTACTATGTAGGAACAAGTTTGTATAGGTATTTCAAAGATGCCCAGAACTGAGCTAAACTTGGTATGTGTCCAACTCCTAGAAATAACTTCATGCCCCATCTCCCTTACTTCCAGCTAGTAAGGATCACATAATTCCTAACAAAGTTTTGACACAGATTCCCAATTCGGGCATTCAGAACATATAGCACGTTGCTGTAAGCAAGCACATTCTCATTCAAAGATGCAAGTTACTGTGTAGGAACAAGTTTGTATAGGTATTTCAAAGATGCCCAGAACTGAGCTAAACTTGGTATGTGTCCAACTCCTAGAAATAACTTCATGCCCCATCTCCCTTACTTCCAGCTAGTAAGGATCACATCATTCCTAACAAAGTTTTGACACAGATTCCCAATTCGGGCATTCAGAACATATAGCACGTTGCTGTAAGCAAGCACATTCTCATTCAAAGTTGCAAGTTACTATGTAGGAACAAGTTTGTATAGGTATTTCAAAGATGCCCAGAACTGAGCTAAACTTGGTATGTGTCCAACTCCTAGAAATAACTTCATGCCCCATCTCCCTTACTTCCAGCTAGTAAGGATCACATCATTCCTAACAAAGTTTTGACACAGATTGCCAATTCGGGCATTCAGAACATATAGCACGTTGCTGTAAGCAAGCACATTCTCACTCAAAGATGCAAGTTACTATGTAGGAACAAGTTTGTATAGGTATTTCAAAGATGCCCAGAACTGAGCTAAACTTGGTATGTCTCCAACTCCAAGAAATAACTTCATGCCCCATCTCCCTTACTTCCAGCTAGTAAGGATCACATAATTCCTAACAAAGTTTTGACACAGATTCCCAATTCGGGCATTCAGAACATATAGCACGTTGCTGTAAGCAAGCACATTCTCATTCAAAGTTGCAAGTTACTATGTAGGAACAAGTTTGTATAGGTATTTCAAAGATGCCCAGAACTGAGCTAGACTTGGTATGTGTCCAACTCCTAGAAATAACTTCATGCCCCATCTCCCTTACTTCCAGCTAGTAAGGATCACATAATTCCTAACAAAGTTTTGACACAGATTCCCAATTCGGGCATTCAGAACATATAGCACATTGCTGTAAGCAAGCACATTTTCATTCAAAGTTGCAAGTTACTATGTAGGAACAAGTTTGTATAGGTATTTCAAAGATGCCCAAAACTGAGCTAAACTTGGTATGTGTCCAACTCCTAGAAACAACTTCATGCCCCATCTCCCTTACTTCCAGCTAGTAAGGATCACATAATTCCTAACAAAGTTTTGACACAGATTCCCAATTCGGGCATTCAGAACATATAGCACGTTGCTGTAAGCAAGCAGATTCTCATTCAAAGATGCAAGTTACTATGTAGGAACAAGTTTGTATAGGTATTTCAAAGATGCCCAGAACTGAGCTAAACTTGGTATGTGTCCAACTCCTAGAAATAACTTCATGCCCCATCTCCCTTACTTCCAGCTAGTAAGGATCACATAATTCCTAACAAAGTTTTGACACAGATTGCCAATTCGGGCATTCAGAACATATAGCACGTTGCTGTAAGCAAGCACATTCTCATTCAAAGATGCAAGTTACTATGTAGGAACAAGTTTGTATAGGTATTTCAAAGATGCCCAGAACTGAGCTAACTTGTTATGTGTCTAACTCCTAGAAATAACTTCATGCTCCATCTCCCTTACTTCCAGCTAGTAAGGATCACATAATTCCTAACAAAGTTTTGACACAGATTCCCAAATCGGGCATTCAGAACATATAGCACGTTGCTGCAAGCAAGCACATTCTCATTCAAAGTTGCAAGTTACTATGTAGGAACAAGTTTGTATAGGTATTTCAAAGATGCCCAGAACTGAGCTAAGCTTGGTATGTGTCCAACTCCTTGAAATAACTTCATGCCCCATCTCCCCTACTTCCAGCTAGTAAGGATCACATAATTCCTAACAAAGTTTTGACACAGATTCCATTTTCGGGCATTCAGGGCATATAGCACGTTGCTGTAAGCAAGCACATTCTCATTCAAAGTTGCAAGTTACTATGTAGGAACAAGTTTGTATAGGTATTTCAAAGATGCCCAGAACTGAGATAACTTGGTATGAGTCCAACTCCTAGAAATACCTTCATGCCCCAACTCCCTTACTTCCAGCTAGTAAGGATCACATAATTCCTAACAAATTTTGACACAGATTCCCAATTCGGGCATTCAGAACATATAGCACGTTGCTGTAAGCAAGCACATTCTCATTCAAAGTTGCAAGTTACTATGTAGGAACAAGTTTGTATAGGTATTTCAAAGATGCCCAGAACTGAGCTAAACTTGGTATGTGTCCAATCCTAGAAATAACTTCATGCCCCATCTCACTTACTTCCAGCTAGTAAGGATCACATAATTCCTAACAAAGTTTTGACACAGATTCCCAATTCGGGCATTCAGAACATATAGCACGTTGCTGTAAGCAAGCACATTCTCATTCAAAGTTGCAAGTTACAATGTAGGAACAAGTTTGTATAGGTATTTCAAAGATGCCCAGAACTGAGCTAAACGTTGTATGTCTCCAACTCCTAGAAATAACTCCATGCCCCATCTCACTTACTTCCAGCTAGTAAGGATCACATAATTCCTAACAAAGTTTTGACACAGATTTCCTTTTAGGGCATTCAGAGCATATAGCACGTTGCTGTAAGCAAGCACATTCTCATTCAAAGTTGCAAGTTACTATGTAGGAACAAGTTTGTATAGGTATTTCAAAGATGCCCAGAACTGAGCTAAACGTTGTATGTCTCCAACTCCTAGAAATAACTTCATGCCCCATCTCCCTTACTTCCAGCTAGTAAGGATCACATAATTCCTAACAAAGTTTTGACACAGATTCCCAAATCGGGCATTCAGAACATATAGCACGTTGCTGCAAGCAAGCACATTCTCATTCAAAGTAGCAAGTTACTATGTAGGAACAAGTTTGTATAGGTATTTCAAAGATGCCCAGAACTGTGCTAAACTTGGTATGTGTCCAACTCCTAGAAATAAGTTCATGCCCCAACTCCCTTACTTCCATCTAGTAAGGATCACATAATTTCTAACAAAGTTTTGACACAGATTCCCAATTCGGGCATTCAGAACATATAGCACGTTGCTGTAAGCAAGCACATTCTCATTCAAAGTTGCAAGTTACTATGTAGGAACAAGTTTGTATAGGTATTTCAAAGATGCCCAGAACTGAGCTAAACGTTGTATGTCTCCAACTCCTAGAAATAACTTCATACCCCATCTCACTTACTTTCATCTATTAAATATCACATAATTACTAACAAAGTTTTGACACAGATTCCCAATTCGGGCATTCAAAACATATAGCACGTTGCTGTAAGCAAGCACATTCTCATTCAAAGTTGCAAGTTACTATGTAGGAACAAGTTTGTATAGGTATTTCAAAGATGCCCAGAACTGAGCTAAACTTGGTATGTGTCCAACTCCTAGAAATAACTTCATGCCCCATCTCCCTTACTTCCAGCTAGTAAGGATCACATAATTCCTAACAAAGTTTTGACACAGATTCCCTTTTCGGGCATTCAGAGCATATAGCACGTTGCTGTAAGCAAGCACATTCTCATTCAAAGTTGCAAGTTACTATGTAGGAACAAGTTTGTATAGGTATTTCAAAGATGCCCAGAACTGAGCTAAACTTGGTATGTCTCCAACTCCAAGAAATAACTTCATGCCCCATCTCCCTTACTTCCGGCTAGTAAGGATCACATAATTCCTAACAAATTTTGACACAGATTCCCAATTCCGGCATTCAGAACATATAGCACGTTGCTGTAAGCAAGCACATTCTCATTCAAAGATGCAAGTTACTATGTAGGAACAAGTTTGTATAGGTATTTCAAAGATGCCCAGAACTGAGCTAAACTTGGTATGTCTCCAACTCCTAGAAATAACTTCATGCCCCATCTCCCTTACTTCCAGCTAGTAAGGATCACATAATTCCTAACAAAGTTTTGACACAGATTCCCTATTCGGGCATTCAGAACATATAGCACGTTGCTGTAAGCAAGCACATTCCCATTCAAAGTTGCAAGTTACTATGTAGGAACAAGTTGTATAGGTATTTCAAAGATGCCCAGAACTGTGCTAAACTTGGTATGTGTCCAACTCCTAGAAATACCTTCATGCCCCAACTAACTTACTTCCGTCTAGTAAGGATCACATATTTCCTAACAAAGTTTTGACACATATTCCCAATTCGGGCATTCAGAACATATAGCACGTTGCTGTAAGCAAGCACATTTTCATTCAAAGTTGCAAGTTACTGTGTAGGAACAAGTTTGTATAGGTATTTCAAAGATGCCCAGAACTGAGCTAAACTTGGTATGTGTCCAACTCCTAGAAATATCTTCATGCCCCATCTCCCTTACTTCCAGCTAGTAAGGATCACATAATTCCTAACAAAGTTTTGACACAGATTCCCAATTCGGGCATTCAGAACATATAGCTCGTTGCTGTAAGCAAGCAGATTCTCATTCAAAGATGCAAGTTACTATGTAGGAACAAGTTTGTATAGGTATTTCAAAGATGTCCAGAACTGAGCTAAGCTTGGTATGTGTCCAACTCCTAGAAATAACTTCATGCCCCATCTCCCTTACTTCCAGCTAGTAAGGATCACATAATTCCTAACAAAGTTTTGACACAGATTCCCAATTCGGGCATTCAGAACATATAGCACGTTGCTGTAAGCAAGCACATTCTCATTCAAAGTTGAAAGTTACTATGTAGGAACAAGTTTGTATAGGCATTTCAAAGATGCCCAGAACTGAGCTAAACTTGGTATGTGTCCAACTCCTAGAAATAACGTCATGCCCCATCTCCCTTACTTCCAGCTAGTAAGGATCACATAATTCCTAACAATGTTTTGACACAGATTCCCAATTCGGGCATTCAGAACATATAGCACGTTGCTGTAAGCAAGCACATTTTCATTCAAAGTTACAAGTTCCTATGTAGGAACAAGTTTGTATAGGTATTTCAAAGATGCCCAGAACTGAGCAAAACTTGGTATGTGTCCAACTCCTAGAAATAACTTCATGCCCCATCTCCCTTACTTCCAGCTAGTAAGGATCACATCATTCCTAACAAAGATTTGACACAGATTCCCAATTCGGGCATTCAGAACATATAGCACGTTGCTGTAAGCAAGCAGATTCTCTTTCAAAGATGCAAGTTACTATGTAGGAACAAGTTTGTATAGGTATTTCAAAGATGCCCAGAACTGAGCTAAACTTGGTATGTGTCCAACTCCTAGAAATAACTTCATGCCCCATCTCCCTTACTTCCAGCTAGTAAGGATCACATAATTCCTAACAAAGTTTTGACACAGATTCCCAATTCGGGCATTCAGAACATATAGCACGTTGCTGTAAGCAAGCACATTCTCATTCAAAGTTGCAAGTTACTATGTAGGAACAAGTTTGTATAGGTATTTCAAAGATGCCCAGAACTGAGCTAGACTTGGTATGTGTCCAACTCCTAGAAATAACTTCATGCCCCATCTCCCTTACTTCCAGCTAGTAAGGATCACATAATTCCTAACAAAGTTTTGACACAGATTCCCAATTCGGGCATTCAGAACATATAGCACATGGCTGTAAGCAAGCACATTTTCATTCAAAGTTGCAAGTTACTATGTAGGAACAAGTTTGTATAGGTATTTCAAAGATGTCCAAAACTGAGCTAAACTTGGTATGTGTCCAACTCCTAGAAACAACTTCATGCCCCATCTCCCTTACTTCCAGCTAGTAAGGATCACATAATTCCTAACAAAGTTTTGACACAGATTCCCAATTCGGGCATTCAGAACATATAGCACGTTGCTGTAAGCAAGCAGATTCTCATTCAAAGATGCAAGTTACTATGTAGGAACAAGTTTGTATAGGTATTTCAAAGATGCCCAGAACTGAGCTAAACTTGGTATGTGTCCAACTCCTAGAAATAACTTCATGCCCCATCTCCCTTACTTCCAGCTAGTAAGGATCACATAATTCCTAACAAAGTTTTGACACAGATTGCCAATTCGGGCATTCAGAACATATAGCACGTTGCTGTAAGCAAGCACATTCTCATTCAAAGATGCAAGTTACTATGTAGGAACAAGTTTGTATAGGTATTTCAAAGATGCCCAGAACTGAGCTAACTTGTTATGTGTCCAACTCCTAGAAATAACTTCATGCTCCATCTCCCTTACTTCCAGCTAGTAAGGATCACATAATTCCTAACAAAGTTTTGACACAGATTCCCAAATCGGGCATTCAGAACATATAGCACGTTGCTGCAAGCAAGCACATTCTCATTCAAAGTTGCAAGTTACTATGTAGAAACAAGTTTGTATAGGTATTTCAAAGATGCCCAGAACTGAGCTAAGCTTGGTATGTGTCCAACTCCTTGAAATAACTTCATGCCCCATCTCCCCTACTTCCAGCTAGTAAGGATCACATAATTCCTAACAAAGTTTTGACACAGATTCCATTTTCGGGCATTCAGGGCATATAGCACGTTGCTGTAAGCAAGCAGATTCTCATTCAAAGTTGCAAGTTACTATGTAGGAACAAGTTTGTATAGGTATTTCAAAGATGCCCAGAACTGAGATAACTTGGTATGAGTCCACCTCCTAGAAATACCTTCATGCCCCAACTCCCTTACTTCCAGCTAGTAAGGATCACATAATTCCTAACAAATTTTGACACAGATTCCCAATTCGGGCATTCAGAACATATAGCACGTTGCTGTAAGCAAGCACATTCTCATTCAAAGTTGCAAGTTACTATGTAGGAACAAGTTTGTATAGGTATTTCAAAGATGCCCAGAACTGAGCTAAACTTGGTATGTGTCCAATCCTAGAAATAACTTCATGCCCCATCTCACTTACTTCCAGCTAGTAAGGATCACATAATTCCTAACAAAGTTTTGACACAGATTCCCAATTCGGGCATTCAGAACATATAGCACGTTGCTGTAAGCAAGCACATTCTCATTCAAAGTTGCAAGTTACAATGTAGGAACAAGTTTGTATAGGTATTTCAAAGATGCCCAGAACTGAGCTAAACGTTGTATGTCTCCAACTCCTAGAAATAACTTCATGCCCCATCTCACTTACTTCCAGCTAGTAAGGATCACATAATTCCTAACAAAGTTTTGACACAGATTTCCTTTTAGGGCATTCAGAGCATATAGCACGTTGCTGTAAGCAAGCACATTCTCATTCAAAGTTGCAAGTTACTATGTAGGAACAAGTTTGTATAGGTATTTCAAAGATGCCCAGAACTGAGCTAAACGTTGTATGTCTCCAACTCCTAGAAATAACTTCATGCCCCATCTCCCTTACTTCCAGCTAGTAAGGATCACATAATTCCTAACAAAGTTTTGACACAGATTCCCAAATCGGGCATTCAGAACATATAGCACGTTGCTGCAAGCAAGCACATTCTCATTCAAAGTAGCAAGTTACTATGTAGGAACAAGTTTGTATAGGTATTTCAAAGATGCCCAGAACTGTGCTAAACTTGGTATGTGTCCAACTCCTAGAAATAAGTTCATGCCCCTACTCCCTTACTTCCATCTAGTAAGGATCACATAATTTCTAACAAAGTTTTGACACAGATTCCCAATTCTGGCATTCAGAACATATAGCACGTTGCTGTAAGCAAGCACATTCTCATTCAAAGTTGCAAGTTACTATGTAGGAACAAGTTTGTATAGGTATTTCAAAGATGCCCAGAACTGAGCTAAACGTTGTATGTCTCCAACTCCTAGAAATAACTTCATACCCCATCTCACTTACTTTCATCTATTAAAGATCACATAATTACTAACAAAGTTTTGACACAGATTCCCAATTCGGGCATTCAAAACATATAGCACGTTGCTGTAAGCAAGCACATTCTCATTCAAAGTTGCAAGTTACTATGTAGGAACAAGTTTGTATAGGTATTTCAAAGATGCCCAGAACTGAGCTAAACTTGGTATGTGTCCAACTCCTAGAAATAACTTCATGCCCCATCTCCCTTACTTCCAGCTAGTAAGGATCACATAATTCCTAACAAAGTTTTGACACAGATTCCCTTTTCGGGCATTCAGAGCATATAGCACGTTGCTGTAAGCAATCACATTCTCATTCAAAGTTGCAAGTTACTATGTAGGAACAAGTTTGTATAGGTATTTCAAAGATGCCCAGAACTGAGCTAAACTTGGTATGTCTCCAACTCCAAGAAATAACTTCATGCCCCATCTCCCTTACTTCCGGCTAGTAAGGATCACATAATTCCTAACAAATTTTGACACAGATTCCCAATTCGGGCATTCAGAACATATAGCACGTTGCTGTAAGCAAGCACATTCTCATTCAAAGATGCAAGTTACTATGTAGGAACAAGTTTGTATAGGTATTTCAAAGATGCCCAGAACTGAGCTAAACTTGGTATGTCTCCAACTCCTAGAAATAACTTCATGCCCCATCTCCCTTACTTCCAGCTAGTAAGGATCACATAATTCCTAACAAAGTTTTGACACAGATTCCCTATTCGGGCCTTCAGAACATATAGCACGTTGCTGTAAGCAAGCACATTCCCATTCAAAGTTGCAAGTTACTATGTAGGAACAAGTTGTATAGGTATTTCAAAGATGCCCAGAACTGTGCTAAACTTGGTATGTGTCCAACTCCTAGAAATACCTTCATGCCCCAACTCCCTTACTTCCATCTAGTAAGGATCACATATTTCCTAACAAAGTTTTGACACATATTCCCAATTCGGGCATTCAGAACATATAGCACGTTGCTGTAAGCAAGCACATTTTCATTCAAAGTTGCAAGTTACTGTGTAGGAACAAGTTTGTATAGGTATTTCAAAGATGCCCAGAACTGAGCTAAACTTGGTATGTGTCCAACTCCTAGAAATATCTTCATGCCCCATCTCCCTTACTTCCAGCTAGTAAGGATCACATAATTCCTAACAAAGTTTTGACACAGATTCCCAATTCGGGCATTCAGAACATATAGCTCGTTGCTGTAAGCAAGCAGATTCTCATTCAAAGATGCAAGTTACTATGTAGGAACAAGTTTGTATAGGTATTTCAAAGATGTCCAGAACTGAGCTAAGCTTGGTATGTGTCCAACTCCTAGAAATAACTTCATGCCCCATCTCCCTTACTTCCAGCTAGTAAGGATCACATAATTCCTAACAAAGTTTTGACACAGATTCCCAATTCGGGCATTCAGAACATATAGCACGTTGCTGTAAGCAAGCACATTCTCATTCAAAGTTGAAAGTTACTATGTAGGAACAAGTTTGTATAGGCATTTCAAAGATGCCCAGAACTGAGCTAAACTTGGTATGTGTCCAACTCCTAGAAATAACGTCATGCCCCATCTCCCTTACTTCCAGCTAGTAAGGATCACATAATTCCTAACAATGTTTTGACACAGATTCCCAATTCGGGCATTCAGAACATATAGCACGTTGCTGTAAGCAAGCACATTTTCATTCAAAGTTACAAGTTCCTATGTAGGAACAAGTTTGTATAGGTATTTCAAAGATGCCCAGAACTGAGCAAAACTTGGTATGTGTCCAACTCCTAGAAATAACTTCATGCCCCATCTCCCTTACTTCCAGCTAGTAAGGATCACATCATTCCTAACAAAGATTTGACACAGATTCCCAATTCGGGCATTCAGAACATATAGCACGTTGCTGTAAGCAAGCAGATTCTCTTTCAAAGATGCAAGTTACTATGTAGGAACAAGTTTGTATAGGTATTTCAAAGATGCCCAGAACTGAGCTAAACTTGGTATGTGTCCAACTCCTAGAAATAACTTCATGCCCCATCTCCCTTACTTCCAGCTAGTAAGGATCACATCATTCCTAACAAAGTTTTGACACAGATTGCCAATTCGGGCATTCAGAACATATAGCACGTTGCTGTAAGTAAGCACATTCTCATTCAAAGATGCAAGTTACTATGTAGGAACAAGTTTGTATAGGTATTTCAAAGATGCCCAGAACTGAGCTAAACTTGGTATGTCTCCAACTCCAAGAAATAACTTCATGCCCCATCTCCCTTACTTCCAGCTAGTAAGGATCACATAATTCCTAACAAAGTTTTGACACAGATTCCCAATTCGGGCATTCAGAACATATAGCACGTTGCTGTAAGCAAGCACATTCTCATTCAAAGTTGCAAGTTACTATGTAGGAACAAGTTTGTATAGGTATTTCAAAGATGCCCAGAACTGAGCTAAACTTGGTATGTGTCCAACTCCTAGAAATAACTTCATGCCCCATCTCCCTTACTTCCAGCTAGTAAGGATCACATCATTCCTGACAAAGTTTTGACACAGATTCCCAATTCGGGCATTCAGAACATATAGCACGTTGCTGTAAGCAAGCACATTCTCATTCAAAGATGCAAGTTACTATGTAGGAACAAGTTTGTATAGGTATTTCAAAGATGCCCAGAACTGAGCTAAACTTGGTATGTGTCCAACTCCTAGAAATAACTTCATGCCCCATCTCCCTTACTTCCAGCTAGTAAGGATCACATCATTCCTGACAAAGTTTTGACACAGATTCCCAATTCGGGCATTCAGAACATATAGCACGTTGCTGTAAGCAAGCACATTTTCATTCAAAGTTGCAAGTTACTATGTAGGAACAAGTTTGTATAGGTATTTCAAAGATGCCCAGAACTGTGCTAAACTTGGTATGTGTCCAACTCCTAGAAATACCTTCATGCACGAACTCCCTTACTTCCATCTAGTAAGGATCACATAATTCCTAACAAAGTTTTGACACAGATTCCCAATTCGGGCATTCAGAACATATAGCACGTTGCTGTAAGCAAGCACATTTTCATTCAAAGTTGCAAGTTACTATGTAGGAACAAGTTTGTATAGGTATTTCAAAGATGCCCAGAACTGTGCTAAACTTGGTATGTGTCCAACTCCTAGAAATACCTTCATGCACGAACTCCCTTACTTCCATCTAGTAAGGATCACATAATTCCTAACAAAGTTTTGACACAGATTCCCAATTCGGGCATTCAGAACATATAGCACGTTGCTGTAAGCAAGCACATTTTCATTCAAAGTTGCAAGTTACTATGTAGGAACAAGTTTGTATACGTATTTCAAAGATGCCCAGAACTGAGCTAAACTTGGTATGTGGCCAACTCCTAGAAATAACTTCATGCCCCATCTCACTTACTTCCAGCTAGTAAGGATCACATAATTCCTAACAAAGTTTTGACACAGATTCCCAATTCGGGCATTCAGAACATATAGCACGTTGCTGTAAGCAAGCAGATTCTCATTCAAAGATGCAAGTTACTATGTAGGAACAAGTTTGTATAGGTATTTCAAAGATGCCCAGAACTGAGCTAAACTTGGTATGTGTCCAACTCCTAGAAATAACTTCATGCCCCATCTCCCTTACTTCCAGCTAGTAAGGATCACATAATTCCTAACAAAGTTTTGACACAGATTGCCAATTCGGGCATTCAGAACATATAGCACGTTGCTGTAAGCAAGCACATTCTCATTCAAAGATGCAAGTTACTATGTAGGAACAAGTTTGTATAGGTATTTCAAAGATGCACAGAACTGAGCTAAACTTGGTATGTGTCCAACTCCTAGAAATAACTTCATGCCCCATCTCCCTTACTTCCAGCTAGTAAGGATCACATAATTCCTAACAAAGTTTTGACACAGATTCCCAAATCGGGCATTCAGAACATATAGCATGTTGCTGTAAGCAAGCACATTTTCATTCAAAGTTGCAAGTTACTATGTAGGAACAAGTTTGTATAGGTATTTCAAAGATGCCCAGAACTGAGCTAAACTTGGTATGTGTCCAACTCCTAGAAATACCTTCATGCCCCATCTCCCTTACTTCCAGCTAGTAAGGATCACATAATTCCTAACAAAGTTTTGACACAGATTCCCAATTCGGGCATTCAGAACATATAGCACGTTGCTGTAAGCAAGCACATTTTCATTCAAAGTTGCAAGTTACTATGTAGGAACAAGTTTGTATAGGTATTTCAAAGATGCCCAGAACTGAGGTAAACTTGGTATGTGTCCAACTCCTAGAAATACCTTCATGCCCCATCTCCCTTACTTCCAGCTAGTAAGGATCACATAATTCCTAACAAAGTTTTGACACAGATTCCCAATTCGGGCATTCAGAACATATAGCACGTTGCTGTAAGCAAGCACATTTTCATTCAAAGTTGCAAGTTACTATGTAGGAACAAGGTTGTATAGGTATTTCAAAGATGCCCAGAACTGAGCTAAACTTGGTATGTGTCCAACTCCTAGAAATAACTTCATGCCCCATCTCCCTTACTTCCAGCTAGTAAGGATCACATAATTCCTAACAAAGTTTTGACACAGATTCCCAATTCGGCATTCAGAACATATAGCACGTTGCTGTAAGCAAGCACATTTTCATTCAAAGTTGCAAGTTACTATGTAGAAACAAGGTTGTATAGGTATTTCAAAGATGCCCAGAACTGAGCTAAACTTGGTATGTGTCCAACTCCTAGAAATAACTTCATGCCCCATCTCCCTTACTTCCAGCTAGTAAGGATCACATAATTCCTAACAATGATTTGACACAGATTCCCAATTCGGGCATTCAGAACATATAGCACGTTGCTGTAAGCAAGCACATTCTCATTCAAAGTTGCAAGTTACTATGTAGGAACAAGTTTGTATAGGTATTTCAAAGATGCCCAGAACTGAGCTAAACTTGGTATGTGTCCAACTCCTAGAAATAACTTCATGCCCCATCTCCCTTACTTCCAGCTAGTAAGGATCACATAATTCCTAACAAAGTTTTGACACAGATTGCCAATTCGGGCATTCAGAACATATAGCACGTTGCTGTAAGCAAGCACATTCTCATTCAAAGATGCAAGTTACTAGGTAGGAACAAGTTTGTATAGGTATTTCAAAGATGCCCAGAACTGAGCTAAACTTGGTATGTGTCCAACTCCTAGAAATAACTTCATGCCCCATCTCCCTTACTTCCAGCTAGTAAGGATCACATAATTCCTAACAAAGTTTTGACACAGATTCCCAATTCGGGCATTCAGAACATATAGCACGTTGCTGTAAGCAAGCACATTCTCATTCAAAGTTGCAAGTTACTATGTAGGAACAAGTTTGTATAGGTATTTCAAAGATGCCCAGAACTGAGCTAAACTTGGTATGTGTCCAACTCCTAGAAATAACTTCATGCCCCATCTCCCTTACTTCCAGCTAGTAAGGGTCACATCATTCCTAACAAAGTTTTGACACAGATTCCCAATTCGGGCATTCAGAACATATAGCACGTTGCTGTAAGCAAGCACATTCTCATTCAAAGATGCAAGTTACTGTGTAGGAACAAGTTTGTATAGGTATTTCAAAGATGCCCAGAACTGAGCTAAACTTGGTATGTGTCCAACTCCTAGAAATAACTTCATGCCCCATCTCCCTTACTTCCAGCTAGTAAGGATCACATCATTCCTAACAAAGTTTTGACACAGATTCCCAATTCGGGCATTCAGAACATATAGCACGTTGCTGTAAGCAAGCACATTCTCATTCAAAGTTGCAAGTTACTATGTAGGAACAAGTTTGTATAGGTATTTCAAAGATGCCCAGAACTGAGCTAAACTTGGTATGTGTCCAACTCCTAGAAATAACTTCATGCCCCATCTCCCTTACTTCCAGCTAGTAAGGATCACATCATTCCTAACAAAGTTTTGACACAGATTGCCAATTCGGGCATTCAGAACATATAGCACGTTGCTGTAAGCAAGCAATTCTCACTCAAAGATGCAAGTTACTATGTAGGAACAAGTTTGTATAGGTATTTCAAAGATGACCAGAACTGAGCTAAACTTGGTATGTCTCCAACTCCAAGAAATAACTTCATGGCCCATCTCCCTTACTTCCAGCTAGTAAGGATCACATAATTCCTAACAAAGTTTTGACACAGATTCCCAATTCGGGCATTCAGAACATATAGCACGTTGCTGTAAGCAAGCACATTCTCATTCAAAGTTGCAAGTTACTATGTAGGAACAAGTTTGTATAGGTATTTCAAAGATGCCCAGAACTCAGCTAGACTTGGTATGTGTCCAACTCCTAGAAATAACTTCATGCCCCATCTCCCTTACTTCCAGCTAGTAAGGATCACATAATTCCTAACAAAGTTTTGACACAGATTCCCAATTCGGGCATTCAGAACATATAGCACATTGCTGTAAGCAAGCACATTTTCATTCAAAGTTGCAAGTTACTATGTAGGAACAAGTTTGTATAGGTATTTCAAAGATGCCCAAAACTGAGCTAAACTTGGTATGTGTCCAACTCCTAGAAACAACTTCATGCCCCATCTCCCTTACTTCCAGCTAGTAAGGATCACATAATTCCTAACAAAGTTTTGACACAGATTCCCAATTCGGGCATTCAGAACATATAGCACGTTGCTGTAAGCAAGCAGATTCTCATTCAAAGATGCAAGTTACTATGTAGGAACAAGTTTGTATAGGTATTTCAAAGATGCCCAGAACTGAGCTAAACTTGGTATGTGTCCAACTCCTAGAAATAACTTCATGCCCCATCTCCCTTACTTCCAGCTAGTAAGGATCACATAATTCCTAACAAAGTTTTGACACAGATTGCCAATTCGGGCATTCAGAACATATAGCACGTTGCTGTAAGCAAGCACATTCTCATTCAAAGATGCAAGTTACTATGTAGGAACAAGTTTGTATAGGTATTTCAAAGATGCCCAGAACTGAGCTAACTTGTTATGTGTCCAACTCCTAGAAATAACTTCATGCTCCATCTCCCTTACTTCCAGCTAGTAAGGATCACATAATTCCTAACAAAGTTTTGACACAGATTCCCAAATCGGGCATTCAGAACATATAGCACGTTGCTGCAAGCAAGCACATTCTCATTCAAAGTTGCAAGTTACTATGTAGGAACAAGTTTGTATAGGTATTTCAAAGATGCCCAGAACTGAGCTAAACTTGGTATGTGTCCAACTCCAAGAAATAACTTCATGCCCCATCTCCCTTACTTCCAGCTAGTAAGGATCACATAATTCCTAACAAAGTTTTGAAACAGATTCCCAATTCGGGCATTCAGAACATATAGCACGTTGCTGTAAGCAAGCACATTCTCATTCAAAGTTGCAAGTTACTATGTAGGAACAAGTTTGTATAGGTAATTCAAAGATGCCCAGAACTGAGCTAAACTTGGTATGTGTCCAACTCCTAGAAATAACTTCATGCCCCATCTCCCTTACTTCCAGCTAGTAAGGATCACATAATTCCTAACAAAGTTTTGACACAGATTCCCAATTCGGGCATTCAGAACATATAGCACGTTGCTGTAAGCAAGCACATTCTCATTAAAAGTTGCAAGTTACTATGTAGGAACAAGTTTGTATAGGTATTTCAAAGATGCCCAGAACTGAGCTAAACTTGGTATGTGTCCAACTAATAGAAATAACTTCATGGCCCATCTCACTTACTTCCAGCTAGTAAGGATCACATAATTCCTAACAAAGTTTTGACACAGATTCCCAATTCGGGCATTCAGAACATATAGCACGTTGCTGTAAGCAAGCACATTTTCATTCAAAGTTGCAAGTTACTATGTAGGAACAAGTTTGTATAGGTATTTCAAAGATGCCCAGAACTGAGCTAAACTTGGTATGTGTCCAACTCCTAGAAATAACTTCATGCCCCATCTCCCTTACTTCCAGCTAGTAAGAATCACATAATTCCTAACAAAGTTTTGACACAGATTCCCATTTCGGCATTCAGAACATATAGCACGTTGCTGTAAGCAAGCACATTTTCATTCAAAGTTGCAAGTTACTATGTAGGAACAAGTTTGTATAGGTATTTCAAAGATGCCCAGAACTGAGCTAAACTTGGTATGTGTCCAACTCCTAGAAATAACTTCATGCCCCATCTCCCTTACTTCCAGCTAGTAAGGATCACATAATTCCTAACAAAGTTTTGACACAGATTCCCAATTCGGGCATTCAGAACATATAGCACGTTGCTGTAAGCAAGCACATTCTCATTCAAAGATGCAAGTTACTGTGTAGGAACAAGTTTGTATAGGTATTTCAAAGATGCCCAGAACTGAGCTAAACTTGGTATGTGTCCAACTCCTAGAAATAACTTCATGCCCCATCTCCCTTACTTCCAGCTAGTAAGGATCACATCATTCCTAACAAAGTTTTGACACAGATTCCCAATTCGGGCATTCAGAACATATAGCACGTTGCTGCAAGCAAGCACATTCTCATTCAAAGTTGCAAGTTACTATGTAGGAACAAGTTTGTATAGGTATTTCAAAGATGCCCAGAACTGAGCTAAACTTGGTATGTGTCCAACTCCTAGAAATAACTTCATGCCCCATCTCCCTTACTTCCAGCTAGTAAGGATCACATCATTCCTAACAAAGTTTTGACACAGATTGCCAATTCGGGCATTCAGAACATATAGCACGTTGCTGTAAGCAAGCACATTCTCACTCAAAGATGCAAGTTACTATGTAGGAACAAGTTTGTATAGGTATTTCAAAGATGCCCAGAACTGAGCTAAACTTGGTATGTCTCCAACTCCAAGAAATAACTTCATGCCCCATCTCCCTTACTTCCAGCTAGTAAGGATCACATAATTCCTAACAAAGTTTTGACACAGATTCCCAATTCTGGCATTCAGAACATATAGCACGTTGCTGTAAGCAAGCACATTCTCATTCAAAGTTGCAAGTTACTATGTAGGAACAAGTTTGTATAGGTATTTCAAAGATGCCCAGAACTGAGCTAGACTTGGTATGTGTCCAACTCCTAGAAATAACTTCATGCCCCATCTCCCTTACTTCCAGCTAGTAAGGATCACATAATTCCTAACAAAGTTTTGACACAGATTCCCAATTCGGGCATTCAGAACATATAGCACATTGCTGTAAGCAAGCACATTTTCATTCAAAGTTGCAAGTTCCTATGTAGGAACAAGTTTGTATAGGTATTTCAAAGATGCCCAAAACTGAGCTAAACTTGGTATGTGTCCAACTCCTAGAAACAACTTCATGCCCCATCTCCCTTACTTCCAGCTAGTAAGGATCACATAATTCCTAACAAAGTTTTGACACAGATTCCCAATTCGGGCATTCAGAACATATAGCACGTTGCTGTAAGCAAGCAGATTCTCATTCAAAGATGCAAGTTACTATGTAGGAACAAGTTTGTATAGGTATTTCAAAGATGCCCAGAACTGAGCTAAACTTGGTATGTGTCCAACTCCTAGAAATAACTTCATGCCCCATCTCCCTTACTTCCAGCTAGTAAGGATCACATAATTCCTAACAAAGTTTTGACACAGATTGCCAATTCGGGCATTCAGAACATATAGCACGTTGCTGTAAGCAAGCACATTCTCATTCAAAGATGCACCTTACTATGTAGGAACAAGTTTGTATAGGTATTTCAAAGATGCCCAGAACTGAGCTAACTTGTTATGTGTCCAACTCCTAGAAATAACTTCATGCTCCATCTCCCTTACTTCCAGCTAGTAAGGATCACATAATTCCTAACAAAGTTTTGACACAGATTCCCAAATCGGGCATTCAGAACATATAGCACGTTGCTGCAAGCAAGCACATTCTCATTCAAAGTTGCAAGTTACTATGTAGGAACAAGTTTGTATAGGTATTTCAAAGATGCCCAGAACTGAGCTAAACTTGGTATGTGTCCAACTCCAAGAAATAACTTCATGCCCCATCTCCCTTACTTCCAGCTAGTAAGGATCACATAATTCCTAACAAAGTTTTGAAACAGATTGCCAATTCGGGCATTCAGAACATATAGCACGTTGCTGTAAGCCATCACATTCTCATTCAAAGTTGCAAGTTACTATGTAGGAACAAGTTTGTATAGGTATTTCAAAGATGCCCAGAACGGAGCTAAACTTGGTATGTGTCCAACTCCTAGAAATAACTTCATGCCCCATCTCCCTTACTTCCAGCTAGTAAGGATCACATAATTCCTAACAAAGTTTTGACACAGATTACCAATTCGGGCATTCAGAACATATAGCACGTTGCTGTAAGCAAGCACATTCTCATTAAAAGTTGCAAGTTACTATGTAGGAACAAGTTTGTATAGGTATTTCAAAGATGCCCAGAACTGAGCTAAACTTGGTATGTGTCCAACTAATAGAAATAACTTCATGGCCCATCTCACTTACTTCCAGCTAGTAAGGATCACATAATTCCTAACAAAGTTTTGACACAGATTCCCAATTCGGGCATTCAGAACATATAGCACGTTGCTGTAAGCAAGCACATTTTCATTCAAAGTTGCAAGTTACTATGTAGGAACAAGTTTGTATAGGTATTTCAAAGATGCCCAGAACTGAGCTAAACTTGGTATGTGTCCAACTCCTAGAAATAACTTCATGCCCCATCTCCCTTACTTCCAGCTAGTAAGAATCACATAATTCCTAACAAAGTTTTGACACAGATTCCCATTTCGGCATTCAGAACATATAGCACGTTGCTGTAAGCAAGCACATTTTCATTCAAAGTTGCAAGTTACTATGTAGGAACAAGTTTGTATAGGTATTTCAAAGATGCCCAGAACTGAGCTAAACTTGGTATGTGTCCATCTCCTAGAAATAACTTCATGCCCCATCTCCCTTACTTCCAGCTAGTAAGGATCACATAATTCCTAACAAAGTTTTGACACAGATTCCCAATTCGGGCATTCAGAACATATAGCACGTTGCTGTAAGCAAGCACATTCTCATTCAAAGATGCAAGTTACTGTGTAGGAACAAGTTTGTATAGGTATTTCAAAGATGCCCAGAACTGAGCTAAACTTGGTATGTGTCCAACTCCGAGAAATAACTTCATGCCCCATCTCCCTTACTTCCAGCTAGTAAGGATCACATCATTCCTAACAAAGTTTTGACACAGATTCCCAATTCGGGCATTCAGAACATATAGCACGTTGCTGTAAGCAAGCACATTCTCATTCAAAGTTGCAAGTTACTATGTAGGAACAAGTTTGTATAGGTATTTCAAAGATGCCCAGAACTGAGCTAAACTTGGTATGTGTCCAACTCCTAGAAATAACTTCATGCCCCATCTCCCTTACTTCCAGCTAGTAAGGATCACATAATTCCTAACAAAGTTTTGACACAGATTCCCAATTCGGGCATTCAGAACATATAGCACGTTGCTGTAAGCAAGCAGATTCTCATTCAAAGATGCAAGTTACTATGTAGGAACAAGTTTGTATAGGTATTTCAAAGATGCCCAGAACTGAGCTAAACGTTGTATGTCTCCAACTCCTAGAAATAACTTCATGCCCCATCTCACTTACTTCCAGCTAGTAAGGATCACATAATTCCTAACAAAGTTTTGACACAGATTTCCTTTTAGGGCATTCAGAGCATATAGCACGTTGCTGTAAGCAAGCACATTCTCATTCAAAGTTGCAAGTTACTATGTAGGAACAAGTTTGTATAGGTATTTCAAAGATGCCCAGAACTGAGCTAAACGTTGTATGTCTCCAACTCCTAGAAATAACTTCATGCCCCATCTCCCTTACTTCCAGCTAGTAAGGATCACATAATTCCTAACAAAGTTTTGACACAGATTCCCAAATCGGGCATTCAGAACATATAGCACGTTGCTGCAAGCAAGCACATTCTCATTCAAAGTAGCAAGTTACTATGTAGGAACAAGTTTGTATAGGTATTTCAAAGATGCCCAGAACTGTGCTAAACTTGGTATGTGTGCAACTCCTAGAAATAAGTTCATGCCCCAACTCCCTTACTTCCATCTAGTAAGGATCACATAATTTCTAACAAAGTTTTGACACAGATTCCCAATTCGGGCATTCAGAACATATAGCACGTTGCTGTAAGCAAGCACATTCTCATTCAAAGTTGCAAGTTACTATGTAGGAACAAGTTTGTATAGGTATTTCAAAGATGCCCAGAACTGAGCTAAACTTGGTATGTGTCCAACTCCTAGAAATAACTTCATGCCCCATCTCCCTTACTTCCAGCTAGTAAGGATCACATAATTCCTAACAAAGTTTTGACACAGATTCCCTTTTCGGGCATTCAGAGCATATAGCACGTTGCTGTAAGCAAGCACATTCTCATTCAAAGTTGCAAGTTACTATATAGGAACAAGTTTGTATAGGTATTTCAAAGATGCCCAGAACTGAGCTAAACTTGGTATGTCTCCAACTCCAAGAAATAACTTCATGCCCCATCTCCCTTACTTCCGGCTAGTAAGGATCACATAATTCCTAACAAATTTTGACACAGATTCCCAATTCGGGCATTCAGAACATATAGCACGTTGCTGTAAGCAAGCACATTCTCATTCAAAGATGCAAGTTACTATGTAGGAACAAGTTTGTATAGGTATTTCAAAGATGCCCAGAACTGAGCTAAACTTGGTATGTCTCCAACTCCTAGAAATAACTTCATGCCCCATCTCCCTTACTTCCAGCTAGTAAGGATCACATAATTCCTAACAAAGTTTTGACACAGATTCCCTATTCGGGCCTTCAGAACATATAGCACGTTGCTGTAAGCAAGCACATTCCCATTCAAAGTTGCAAGTTACTATGTAGGAACAAGTTGTATAGGTATTTCAAAGATGCCCAGAACTGTGCTAAACTTGGTATGTGTCCAACTCCTAGAAATACCTTCATGCCCCAACTCCCTTACTTCCATCTAGTAAGGATCACATATTTCCTAACAAAGTTTTGACACATATTCCCAATTCGGGCATTCAGAACATATAGCACGTTGCTGTAAGCAAGCACATTTTCATTCAAAGTTGCAAGTTACTGTGTAGGAACAAGTTTGTATAGGTATTTCAAAGATGCCCAGAACTGAGCTAAACTTGGTATGTGTCCAACTCCTAGAAATATCTTCATGCCCCATCTCCCTTACTTCCAGCTAGTAAGGATCACATAATTCCTAACAAAGTTTTGACACAGATTCCCAATTCGGGCATTCAGAACATATAGCTCGTTGCTGTAAGCAAGCAGATTCTCATTCAAAGATGCAAGTTACTATGTAGGAACAAGTTTGTATAGGTATTTCAAAGATGTCCAGAACTGAGCTAAGCTTGGTATGTGTCCAACTCCTAGAAATAACTTCATGCCCCATCTCCCTTACTTCCAGCTAGTAAGGATCACATAATTCCTAACAAAGTTTTGACACAGATTCCCAATTCGGGCATTCAGAACATATAGCACGTTGCTGTAAGCAAGCACATTCTCATTCAAAGTTGAAAGTTACTATGTAGGAACAAGTTTGTATAGGCATTTCAAAGATGCCCAGAACTGAGCTAAACTTGGTATGTGTCCAACTCCTAGAAATAACGTCATGCCCCATCTCCCTTACTTCCAGCTAGTAAGGATCACATAATTCCTAACAATGTTTTGACACAGATTCCCAATTCGGGCATTCAGAACATATAGCACGTTGCTGTAAGCAAGCACATTTTCATTCAAAGTTACAAGTTCCTATGTAGGAACAAGTTTGTATAGGTATTTCAAAGATGCCCAGAACTGAGCAAAACTTGGTATGTGTCCAACTCCTAGAAATAACTTCATGCCCCATCTCCCTTACTTCCAGCTAGTAAGGATCACATCATTCCTAACAAAGATTTGACACAGATTCCCAATTCGGGCATTCAGAACATATAGCACGTTGCTGTAAGCAAGCAGATTCTCTTTCAAAGATGCAAGTTACTATGTAGGAACAAGTTTGTATAGGTATTTCAAAGATGCCCAGAACTGAGCTAAACTTGGTATGTGTCCAACTCCTAGAAATAACTTCATGCCCCATCTCCCTTACTTCCAGCTAGTAAGGATCACATCATTCCTAACAAAGTTTTGACACAGATTGCCAATTCGGGCATTCAGAACATATAGCACGTTGCTGTAAGTAAGCACATTCTCATTCAAAGATGCAAGTTACTATGTAGGAACAAGTTTGTATAGGTATTTCAAAGATGCCCAGAACTGAGCTAAACTTGGTATGTCTCCAACTCCAAGAAATAACTTCATGCCCCATCTCCCTTACTTCCAGCTAGTAAGGATCACATAATTCCTAACAAAGTTTTGACACAGATTCCCAATTCGGGCATTCAGAACATATAGCACGTTGCTGTAAGCAAGCACATTCTCATTCAAAGATGCAAGTTACTATGTAGGAACAAGTTTGTATAGGTATTTCAAAGATGCCCAGAACTGAGCTAAACTTGGTATGTGTCCAACTCCTAGAAATAACTTCATGCCCCATCTCCCTTACTTCCAGCTAGTAAGGATCACATCATTCCTGACAAAGTTTTGACACAGATTCCCAATTCGGGCATTCAGAACATATAGCACGTTGCTGTAAGCAAGCACATTTTCATTCAAAGTTGCAAGTTACTATGTAGGAACAAGTTTGTATAGGTATTTCAAAGATGCCCAGAACTGTGCTAAACTTGGTATGTGTCCAACTCCTAGAAATACCTTCATGCACGAACTCCCTTACTTCCATCTAGTAAGGATCACATAATTCCTAACAAAGTTTTGACACAGATTCCCAATTCGGGCATTCAGAACATATAGCACGTTGCTGTAAGCAAGCACATTTTCATTCAAAGTTGCAAGTTACTATGTAGGAACAAGTTTGTATAGGTATTTCAAAGATGCCCAGAACTGTGCTAAACTTGGTATGTGTCCAACTCCTAGAAATACCTTCATGCACGAACTCCCTTACTTCCATCTAGTAAGGATCACATAATTCCTAACAAAGTTTTGACACAGATTCCCAATTCGGGCATTCAGAACATATAGCACGTTGCTGTAAGCAAGCACATTTTCATTCAAAGTTGCAAGTTACTATGTAGGAACAAGTTTGTATACGTATTTCAAAGATGCCCAGAACTGAGCTAAACTTGGTATGTGGCCAACTCCTAGAAATAACTTCATGCCCCATCTCACTTACTTCCAGCTAGTAAGGATCACATAATTCCTAACAAAGTTTTGACACAGATTCCCAATTCGGGCATTCAGAACATATAGCACGTTGCTGTAAGCAAGCAGATTCTCATTCAAAGATGCAAGTTACTATGTAGGAACAAGTTTGTATAGGTATTTCAAAGATGCCCAGAACTGAGCTAAACTTGGTATGTGTCCAACTCCTAGAAATAACTTCATGCCCCATCTCCCTTACTTCCAGCTAGTAAGGATCACATAATTCCTAACAAAGTTTTGACACAGATTGCCAATTCGGGCATTCAGAACATATAGCACGTTGCTGTAAGCAAGCACATTCTCATTCAAAGATGCAAGTTACTATGTAGGAACAAGTTTGTATAGGTATTTCAAAGATGCACAGAACTGAGCTAAACTTGGTATGTGTCCAACTCCTAGAAATAACTTCATGCCCCATCTCCCTTACTTCCAGCTAGTAAGGATCACATAATTCCTAACAAAGTTTTGACACAGATTCCCAAATCGGGCATTCAGAACATATAGCATGTTGCTGTAAGCAAGCACATTTTCATTCAAAGTTGCAAGTTACTATGTAGGAACAAGTTTGTATAGGTATTTCAAAGATGCCCAGAACTGAGCTAAACTTGGTATGTGTCCAACTCCTAGAAATACCTTCATGCCCCATCTCCCTTACTTCCAGCTAGTAAGGATCACATAATTCCTAACAAAGTTTTGACACAGATTCCCAATTCGGGCATTCAGAACATATAGCACGTTGCTGTAAGCAAGCACATTTTCATTCAAAGTAGCAAGTTACTATGTAGGAACAAGTTTGTATAGGTATTTCAAAGATGCCCAGAACTGAGCTAAACTTGGTATGTGTCCAACTCCTAGAAATACCTTCATGCCCCATCTCCCTTACTTCCAGCTAGTAAGGATCACATAATTCCTAACAAAGTTTTGACACAGATGCCCAATTCGGGCATTCAGAACATATAGCACGTTGCTGTAAGCAAGCACATTTTCATTCAAAGTTGCAAGGTACTATGTAGGAACAAGGTTGTATAGGTATTTCAAAGATGCCCAGAACTGAGCTAAACTTGGTATGTGTCCAACTCCTAGAAATAACTTCATGCCCCATCTCCCTTACTTCCAGCTAGTAAGGATCACATAATTCCTAACAAAGTTTTGACACAGATTCCCAATTCGGCATTCAGAACATATAGCACGTTGCTGTAAGCAAGCACATTTTCATTCAAAGTTGCAAGTTACTATGTAGAAACAAGGTTGTATAGGTATTTCAAAGATGCCCAGAACTGAGCTAAACTTGGTATGTGTCCAACTCCTAGAAATAACTTCATGCCCCATCTCCCTTACTTCCAGCTAGTAAGGATCACATAATTCCTAACAATGATTTGACACAGATTCCCAATTCGGGCATTCAGAACATATAGCACGTTGCTGTAAGCAAGCACATTCTCATTCAAAGTTGCAAGTTACTATGTAGGAACAAGTTTGTATAGGTATTTCAAAGATGCCCAGAACTGAGCTAAACTTGGTATGTGTCCAACTCCTAGAAATAACTTCATGCCCCATCTCCCTTACTTCCAGCTAGTAAGGATCACATAATTCCTAACAAAGTTTTGACACAGATTGCCAATTCGGGCATTCAGAACATATAGCACGTTGCTGTAAGCAAGCACATTCTCATTCAAAGATGCAAGTTACTAGGTAGGAACAAGTTTGTATAGGTATTTCAAAGATGCCCAGAACTGAGCTAAACTTGGTATGTGTCCAACTCCTAGAAATAACTTCATGCCCCATCTCCCTTACTTCCAGCTAGTAAGGATCACATAATTCCTAACAAAGTTTTGACACAGATTCCCAATTCGGGCATTCAGAACATATAGCACGTTGCTGCAAGCAAGCACATTCTCATTCAAAGTTGCAAGTTACTATGTAGGAACAAGTTTGTATAGGTATTTCAAAGATGCCCAGAACTGAGCTAAACTTGGTATGTGTCCAACTCCTAGAAATAACTTCATGCCCCATCTCCCTTACTTCCAGCTAGTAAGGATCACATAATTCCTAACAAAGTTTTGACACAGATTGCCAATTCGGGCATTTAGAACATATAGCACGTTGCTGTAAGCAAGCACATTCTCATTCAAAGATGCAAGTTACTATGTAGGAACAAGTTTGTATAGGTATTTCAAAGATGCCCAGAACTGAGCTAAACTTGGTATGTGTCCAACTCCTAGAAATAACTTCATGCCCCGTCTCCCTTACTTCCAGCTAGTAAGGATCACATAATTCCTAACAAAGTTTTGACACAGATTGCCAATTCGGGCATTCAGAACATATAGCACGTTGCTGTAAGCAAGCACATTCTCATTCAAAGATGCAAGTTACTATGTAGGAACAAGTTTGTATAGGTATTTCAAAGATGCACAGAACTGAGCTAAACTTGGTATGTGTCCAACTCCTAGAAATAACTTCATGCCCCATCTCCCTTACTTCCAGCTAGTAAGGATCACATAATTCCTAACAAAGTTTTGACACAGATTCCCAAATCGGGCATTTAGAACATATAGCACGTTGCTGCAAGCAAGCACATTCTCATTCAAAGTTGCAAGTTACTATGTAGGAACAAGTTTGTATAGGTATTTCAAAGATGCCCAGAACTGAGCTAAACTAGGTATGTCTCCAACTCCAAGAAATAACATCATGCCCCATCTCCCTTACTTCCAGCTAGTAAGGATCACATAATTCCTAACAAAGTTTTGACACAGATTCCCAATTCGGGCATTCAGAACATATAGCACGTTGCTGTAAGCAAGCACATTCTCATTCAAAGTTGCAAGTTACTATGTAGGAACAAGTTTGTATAGGTATTTCAAAGATGCCCAGAACTGAGCTAAACTTGGTATGTGTCCAACTCCTAGAAATAACTTCATGCCCCATCTCCCTTACTTCCAGCTAGTAAGGGTCACATCATTCCTAACAAAGTTTTGACACAGATTCCCAATTCGGGCATTCAGAACATATAGCACGTTGCTGTAAGCAAGCACATTCTCATTCAAAGATGCAAGTTACTGTGTAGGAACAAGTTTGTATAGGTATTTCAAAGATGCCCAGAACTGAGCTAAACTTGGTATGTGTCCAACTCCTAGAAATAACTTCATGCCCCATCTCCCTTACTTCCAGCTAGTAAGGATCACATCATTCCTAACAAAGTTTTGACACAGATTCCCAATTCGGGCATTCAGAACATATAGCACGTTGCTGTAAGCAAGCACATTCTCATTCAAAGTTGCAAGTTACTATGTAGGAACAAGTTTGTATAGGTATTTCAAAGATGCCCAGAACTGAGCTAAACTTGGTATGTGTCCAACTCCTAGAAATAACTTAATGCCCCATCTCCCTTACTTCCAGCTAGTAAGGATCACATCATTCCTAACAAAGTTTTGACACAGATTGCCAATTCGGGCATTCAGAACATATAGCACGTTGCTGTAAGCAAGCAATTCTCACTCAAAGATGCAAGTTACTATGTAGGAACAAGTTTGTATAGGTATTTCAAAGATGACCAGAACTGAGCTAAACTTGGTATGTCTCCAACTCCAAGAAATAACTTCATGGCCCATCTCCCTTACTTCCAGCTAGTAAGGATCACATAATTCCTAACAAAGTTTTGACACAGATTCCCAATTCGGGCATTCAGAACATATAGCACGTTGCTGTAAGCAAGCACATTCTCATTCAAAGTTGCAAGTTACTATGTAGGAACAAGTTTGTATAGGTATTTCAAAGATGCCCAGAACTCAGCTAGACTTGGTATGTGTCCAACTCCTAGAAATAACTTCATGCCCCATCTCCCTTACTTCCAGCTAGTAAGGATCACATAATTCCTAACAAAGTTTTGACACAGATTCCCAATTCGGGCATTCAGAACATATAGCACATTGCTGTAAGCAAGCACATTTTCATTCAAAGTTGCAAGTTACTATGTAGGAACAAGTTTGTATAGGTATTTCAAAGATGCCCAAAACTGAGCTAAACTTGGTATGTGTCCAACTCCTAGAAACAACTTCATGCCCCATCTCCCTTACTTCCAGCTAGTAAGGATCACATAATTCCTAACAAAGTTTTGACACAGATTCCCAATTCGGGCATTCAGAACATATAGCACGTTGCTGTAAGCAAGCAGATTCTCATTCAAAGATGCAAGTTACTATGTAGGAACAAGTTTGTATAGGTATTTCAAAGATGCCCAGAACTGAGCTAAACTTGGTATGTGTCCAACTCCTAGAAATAACTTCATGCCCCATCTCCCTTACTTCCAGCTAGTAAGGATCACATAATTCCTAACAAAGTTTTGACACAGATTGCCAATTCGGGCATTCAGAACATATAGCACGTTGCTGTAAGCAAGCACATTCTCATTCAAAGATGCAAGTTACTATGTAGGAACAAGTTTGTATAGGTATTTCAAAGATGCCCAGAACTGAGCTAACTTGTTATGTGTCCAACTCCTAGAAATAACTTCATGCTCCATCTCCCTTACTTCCAGCTAGTAAGGATCACATAATTCCTAACAAAGTTTTGACACAGATTCCCAAATCGGGCATTCAGAACATATAGCACGTTGCTGCAAGCAAGCACATTCTCATTCAAAGTTGCAAGTTACTATGTAGGAACAAGTTTGTATAGGTATTTCAAAGATGCCCAGAACTGAGCTAAACTTGGTATGTGTCCAACTCCTAGAAATAACTTCATGCCCCATCTCCCTTACTTCCAGCTAGTAAGGATCACATAATTCCTAACAAAGTTTTGACACAGATTCCCAATTCGGGCATTCAGAACATATAGCACGTTGCTGTAAGCAAGCACATTCTCATTAAAAGTTGCAAGTTACTATGTAGGAACAAGTTTGTATAGGTATTTCAAAGATGCCCAGAACTGAGCTAAACTTGGTATGTGTCCAACTAATAGAAATAACTTCATGGCCCATCTCACTTACTTCCAGCTAGTAAGGATCACATAATTCCTAACAAAGTTTTGACACAGATTCCCAATTCGGGCATTCAGAACATATAGCACGTTGCTGTAAGCAAGCACATTTTCATTCAAAGTTGCAAGTTACTATGTAGGAACAAGTTTGTATAGGTATTTCAAAGATGCCCAGAACTGAGCTAAACTTGGTATGTGTCCAACTCCTAGAAATAACTTCATGCCCCATCTCCCTTACTTCCAGCTAGTAAGAATCACATAATTCCTAACAAAGTTTTGACACAGATTCCCATTTCGGCATTCAGAACATATAGCACGTTGCTGTAAGCAAGCACATTTTCATTCAAAGTTGCAAGTTACTATGTAGGAACAAGTTTGCATAGGTATTTCAAAGATGCCCAGAACTGAGCTAAACTTGGTATGTGTCCAACTCCTAGAAATAACTTCATGCCCCATCTCCCTTACTTCCAGCTAGTAAGGATCACATAATTCCTAACAAAGTTTTGACACAGATTCCCAATTCGGGCATTCAGAACATATAGCACGTTGCTGTAAGCAAGCACATTCTCATTCAAAGATGCAAGTTACTGTGTAGGAACAAGTTTGTATAGGTATTTCAAAGATGCCCAGAACTGAGCTAAACTTGGTATGTGTCCAACTCCTAGAAATAACTTCATGCCCCATCTCCCTTACTTCCAGCTAGTAAGGATCACATCATTCCTAACAAAGTTTTGACACAGATTCCCAATTCGGGCATTCAGAACATATAGCACGTTGCTGCAAGCAAGCACATTCTCATTCAAAGTTGCAAGTTACTATGTAGGAACAAGTTTGTATAGGTATTTCAAAGATGCCCAGAACTGAGCTAAACTTGGTATGTGTCCAACTCCTAGAAATAACTTCATGCCCCATCTCCCTTACTTCCAGCTAGTAAGGATCACATCATTCCTAACAAAGTTTTGACACAGATTGCCAATTCGGGCATTCAGAACATATAGCACGTTGCTGTAAGCAAGCACATTCTCACTCAAAGATGCAAGTTACTATGTAGGAACAAGTTTGTATAGGTATTTCAAAGATGCCCAGAACTGAGCTAAACTTGGTATGTCTCCAACTCCAAGAAATAACTTCATGCCCCATCTCCCTTACTTCCAGCTAGTAAGGATCACATAATTCCTAACAAAGTTTTGACACAGATTCCCAATTCTGGCATTCAGAACATATAGCACGTTGCTGTAAGCAAGCACATTCTCATTCAAAGTTGCAAGTTACTATGTAGGAACAAGTTTGTATAGGTATTTCAAAGATGCCCAGAACTGAGCTAGACTTGGTATGTGTCCAACTCCTAGAAATAACTTCATGCCCCATCTCCCTTACTTCCAGCTAGTAAGGATCACATAATTCCTAACAAAGTTTTGACACAGATTCCCAATTCGGGCATTCAGAACATATAGCACATTGCTGTAAGCAAGCACATTTTCATTCAAAGTTGCAAGTTCCTATGTAGGAACAAGTTTGTATAGGGATTTCAAAGATGCCCAAAACTGAGCTAAACTTGGTATGTGTCCAACTCCTAGAAACAACTTCATGCCCCATCTCCCTTACTTCCAGCTAGTAAGGATCACATAATTCCTAACAAAGTTTTGACACAGATTCCCAATTCGGGCATTCAGAACATATAGCACGTTGCTGTAAGCAAGCAGATTCTCATTCAAAGATGCAAGTTACTATGTAGGAACAAGTTTGTATAGGTATTTCAAAGATGCCCAGAACTGAGCTAAACTTGGTATGTGTCCAACTCCTAGAAATAACTTCATGCCCCATCTCCCTTACTTCCAGCTAGTAAGGATCACATAATTCCTAACAAAGTTTTGACACAGATTGCCAATTCGGGCATTCAGAACATATAGCACGTTGCTGTAAGCAAGCACATTCTCATTCAAAGATGCACCTTACTATGTAGGAACAAGTTTGTATAGGTATTTCAAAGATGCCCAGAACTGAGCTAACTTGTTATGTGTCCAACTCCTAGAAATAACTTCATGCTCCATCTCCCTTACTTCCAGCTAGTAAGGATCACATAATTCCTAACAAAGTTTTGACACAGATTCCCAAATCGGGCATTCAGAACATATAGCACGTTGCTGCAAGCAAGCACATTCTCATTCAAAGTTGCAAGTTACTATGTAGGAACAAGTTTGTATAGGTATTTCAAAGATGCCCAGAACTGAGCTAAACTTGGTATGTGTCCAACTCCAAGAAATAACTTCATGCCCCATCTCCCTTACTTCCAGCTAGTAAGGATCACATAATTCCTAACAAAGTTTTGAAACAGATTCCCAATTCGGGCATTCAGAACATATAGCACGTTGCTGTAAGCAAGCACATTCTCATTCAAAGTTGCAAGTTACTATGTAGGAACAAGTTTGTATAGGTATTTCAAAGATGCCCAGAACGGAGCTAAACTTGGTATGTGTCCAACTCCTAGAAATAACTTCATGCCCCATCTCCCTTACTTCCAGCTAGTAAGGATCACATAATTCCTAACAAAGTTTTGACACAGATTACCAATTCGGGCATTCAGAACATATAGCACGTTGCTGTAAGCAAGCACATTCTCATTAAAAGTTGCAAGTTACTATGTAGGAACAAGTTTGTATAGGTATTTCAAAGATGCCCAGAACTGAGCTAAACTTGGTATGTGTCCAACTAATAGAAATAACTTCATGGCCCATCTCACTTACTTCCAGCTAGTAAGGATCACATAATTCCTAACAAAGTTTTGACACAGATTCCCAATTCGGGCATTCAGAACATATAGCACGTTGCTGTAAGCAAGCACATTTTCATTCAAAGTTGCAAGTTACTATGTAGGAACAAGTTTGTATAGGTATTTCAAAGATGCCCAGAACTGAGCTAAACTTGGTATGTGTCCAACTCCTAGAAATAACTTCATGCCCCATCTCCCTTACTTCCAGCTAGTAAGAATCACGTAATTCCTAACAAAGTTTTGACACAGATTCCCATTTCGGCATTCAGAACATATAGCACGTTGCTGTAAGCAAGCACATTTTCATTCAAAGTTGCAAGTTACTATGTAGGAACAAGTTTGTATAGGTATTTCAAAGATGCCCAGAACTGAGCTAAACTTGGTATGTGTCCATCTCCTAGAAATAACTTCATGCCCCATCTCCCTTACTTCCAGCTAGTAAGGATCACATAATTCCTAACAAAGTTTTGACACAGATTCCCAATTCGGGCATTCAGAACATATAGCACGTTGCTGTAAGCAAGCACATTCTCATTCAAAGATGCAAGTTACTGTGTAGGAACAAGTTTGTATAGGTATTTCAAAGATGCCCAGAACTGAGCTAAACTTGGTATGTGTCCAACTCCGAGAAATAACTTCATGCCCCATCTCCCTTACTTCCAGCTAGTAAGGATCACATCATTCCTAACAAAGTTTTGACACAGATTCCCAATTCGGGCATTCAGAACATATAGCACGTTGCTGTAAGCAAGCACATTCTCATTCAAAGTTGCAAGTTACTATGTAGGAACAAGTTTGTATAGGTATTTCAAAGATGCCCAGAACTGAGCTAAACTTGGTATGTGTCCAACTCCTAGAAATAACTTCATGCCCCATCTCCCTTACTTCCAGCTAGTAAGGATCACATCATTCCTAACAAAGTTTTGACACAGATTGCCAATTCGGGCATTCAGAACATATAGCACGTTGCTGTAAGCAAGCACATTCTCACTCAAAGATGCAAGTTACTATGTAGGAACAAGTTTGTATAGGTATTTCAAAGATGCCCAGAACTGAGCTAAACTTGGTATGTCTCCAACTCCAAGAAATAACTTCATGGCCCATCTCCCTTACTTCCAGCTAGTAAGGATCACATAATTCCTAACAAAGTTTTGACACAGATTCCCAATTCGGGCATTCAGAACATATAGCACGTTGCTGTAAGCAAGCACATTCTCATTCAAAGTTGCAAGTTACTATGTAGGAACAAGTTTGTATAGGTATTTCAAAGATGCCCAGAACTGAGCTAGACTTGGTATGTGTCCAACTCCTAGAAATAACTTCATGCCCCATCTCCCTTACTTCCAGCTAGTAAGGATCACATAATTCCTAACAAAGTTTTGACACAGATTCCCAATTCGGGCATTCAGAACATATAGCACATTGCTGTAAGCAAGCACATTTTCATTCAAAGTTGCAAGTTACTATGTAGGAACAAGTTTGTATAGGTATTTCAAAGATGCCCAAAACTGAGCTAAACTTGGTATGTGTCCAACTCCTAGAAACAACTTCATGCCCCATCTCCCTTACTTCCAGCTAGTAAGGATCACATAATTCCTAACAAAGTTTTGACACAGATTCCCAATTCGGGCATTCAGAACATATAGCACGTTGCTGTAAGCAAGCAGATTCTCATTCAAAGATGCAAGTTACTATGTAGGAACAAGTTTGTATAGGTATTTCAAAGATGCCCAGAACTGAGCTAAACTTGGTATGTGTCCAACTCCTAGAAATAACTTCATGCCCCATCTCCCTTACTTCCAGCTAGTAAGGATCACATCATTCCTAACAAAGTTTTGACACAGATTGCCAATTCGGGCATTCAGAACATATAGCACGTTGCTGTAAGCAAGCACATTCTCATTCAAAGATGCAAGTTACTATGTAGGAACAAGTTTGTATAGGTATTTCAAAGATGCCCAGAACTGAGCTAACTTGTTATGTGTCCAACTCCTAGAAATAACTTCATGCTCCATCTCCCTTACTTGCAGCTAGTAAGGATCACATAATTCCTAACAAAGTTTTGACACAGATTCCCAAATCGGGCATTCAGAACATATAGCACGTTGCTGCAAGCAAGCACATTCTCATTCAAAGTTGCAAGTTACTATGTAGGAACAAGTTTGTATAGGTATTTCAAAGATGCCCAGAACTGAGCTAAACTTGGTATGTGTCCAACTCCAAGAAATAAATTCATGCCCCATCTCCCTTACTTCCAGCTAGTAAGGATCACATAATTCCTAACAAAGTTTTGAAACAGATTCCCAATTCGGGCATTCAGAACATATAGCACGTTGCTGTAAGCAAGCACATTCTCATTCAAAGTTGCAAGTTACTATGTAGGAACAAGTTTGTATAGGTATTTCAAAGATGCCCAGAACTGAGCTAAACTTGGTATGTGTCCAACTCCTAGAAATAACTTCATGCCCCATCTCCCTTACTTCCAGCTAGTAAGGATCACATAATTCCTAACAAAGTTTTGACACAGATTCCCAATTCGGGCATTCAGAACATATAGCACGTTGCTGTAAGCAAGCACATTCTCATTAAAAGTTGCAAGTTACTATGTAGGAACAAGTTTGTATAGGTATTTCAAAGATGCCCAGAACTGAGCTAAACTTGGTATGTGTCCAACTAATAGAAATAACTTCATGGCCCATCTCACTTACTTCCAGCTAGTAAGGATCACATAATTCCTAACAAAGTTTTGACACAGATTCCCAATTCGGGCATTCAGAACATATAGCACGTTGCTGTAAGCAAGCACATTTTCATTCAAAGTTGCAAGTTACTATGTAGGAACAAGTTTGTATAGGTATTTCAAAGATGCCCAGAACTGAGCTAAACTTGGTATGTGTCCAACTCCTAGAAATAACTTCATGCCCCATCTCCCTTACTTCCAGCTAGTAAGGATCACATAATTCCTAACAAAGTTTTGACACAGATTCCCATTTCGGCATTCAGAACATATAGCACGTTGCTGTAAGCAAGCACATTTTCATTCAAAGTTGCAAGTTACTATGTAGGAACAAGTTTGTATAGGTATTTCAAAGATGCCCAGAACTGAGCTAAACTTGGTATGTGTCCAACTCCTAGAAATAACTTCATGCCCCATCTCCCATACTTCCAGCTAGTAAGGATCACATAATTCCTAACAAAGTTTTGACACAGATTCCCAATTCGGGCATTCAGAACATATAGCACGTTGCTGTAAGCAAGCACATTCTCATTCAAAGATGCAAGTTACTATGTAGGAACGAGTTTGTATAGGTATTTCAAAGATGCCCAGAACTGAGCTAAACTTGGTATGTCTCCAACTCGTGGAAATAACTTCATGCTCCATCTCCCTTACTTCCAGCTAGTAAGGATCACATAATTCCTAGCAAAGTTTTGACACAGATTCCCAAATCGGGCATTCAGAACATATAGCACGTTGCTGCAAGCAAGCACATTCTCATTCAAAGTTGCAAGTTACTATGTAGGAACAAGTTTGTATAGGTATTTCAAAGATGCCCATAACTGAGCTAAACTTGGTATGTGTCCAACTCCTAGAAATAACTTCATGCCCCATCTCCCTTACTTCCAGCTAGTAAGGATCACATAATTCCTAACAAAGTTTTGACACAGATTCCCAATTCGGGCATTCAGAACATATAGCACGTTGCTTTAAGCAAGCACATTCTCATTCAAAGATGCAAGTTACTATGTAGGAACAAGTTTGTATAGGTATTTCAAAGATGCACAGAACTGAGCTAAACTTGGTATGTGTCCAACTCCTAGAAATAACTTCATGCCCCATCTCCCTTACTTCCAGCTAGTAAGGATCACATCATTCCTAACAAAGTTTTGACACAGATTCCCAATTCGGGCATTCAGAACATATAGCACGTTGCTGTAAGCAAGCACATTCTCATTCAAAGTTGCAAGTTACTATGTAGGAACAAGTTTGTATAGGTATTTCAAAGATGCCCAGAACTGAGCTAAACTTGGTATGTGTCCAACTCCTAGAAATAACTTCATGCCCCATCTCCCTTACTTCCAGCTAGTAAGGATCACATCATTCCTAACAAAGTTTTGACACAGATTGCCAATTCGGGCATTCAGAACATATAGCACGTTGCTGTAAGCAAGCACATTCTCATTCAAAGATGCAAGTTACTATGTAGGAACAAGTTTGTATAGGTATTTCAAAGATGCCCAGAACTGAGCTAAACTTGGTATGTCTCCAACTCCAAGAAATAACTTCATGCCCCATCTCCCTTACTTCCAGCTAGTAAGGATCACATAATTCCTAACAAAGTTTTGACACAGATTCCCAATTCGGGCATTCAGAACATATAGCACGTTGCTGTAAGCAAGCACATTCTCATTCAAAGTTGCAAGTTACTATGTAGGAACAAGTTTGTATAGGTATTTCAAAGATGCCCAGAACTGAGCTAAACTTGGTATGTGTCCAACTCCTAGAAATAACTTCATGCCCCATCTCCCTTACTTCCAGCTAGTAAGGATCACATAATTCCTAACAAAGTTTTGACACAGATTCCCAATTCGGGCATTCAGAACATATAGCACGTTGCTGTAAGCAAGCACATTCTCATTCAAAGATGCAAGTTACTATGTAGGAACAAGTTTGTATAGGTATTTCAAAGATGCCCAGAAATGAGCTAAACTTGGTATGTGTCCAACTCCTAGAAATATCTTCATGCCCTATCTCCCTTACTTCCAGCTAGTAAGGATCACATAATTCCTAACAAAGTTTTGACACAGATTCCCAATTCGGGCATTCAGAACATATAGCACGTTGCTGTAAGCAAGCACATTCTCATTCAAAGATGCAAGTTACTATGTAGGAACAAGTTTGTATAGGTATTTCAAAGATGCCCAGAACTGAGCTAAACTTGGTATGTGTCCAACTCCTAGAAATAACTTCATGCTCCATCTCCCTTACTTCCAGCTAGTAAGGATCACATAATTCCTAACAAAGTTTTGACACAGATTCCCAAATCGGGCATTCAGAACATATAGCACGTTGCTGTAAGCAAGCACATTCTCATTCAAAGATGCAAGTTACTATGTAGGAACAAGTTTGTATAGGTATTTCAAAGATGCCCAGAACTGAGCTAAACTTGGTATGTGTCCAACTCCTAGAAATAACTTCATGCCCCATCTCCCTTACTTCCAGCTAGTAAGGATCACATAATTCCTAACAAAGTTTTGACACAGATTGCCAACTCGTTCATTCAGAACATATAGCACGTTGCTGCAAGCAAGCACATTCTCATTCAAAGATGCAAGTTACTATGTAGGAACAAGTTTGTATAGGTATTTCAAAGATGCCCAAAACTGAGCTAAACTTGGTATGTGTCCAACTCCTAGAAATATCTTCATGCTCCATCTCCCTTACTTCCAGCTAGTAAGGATCACATAATTCCTAACAAAGTTTTGACACAGATTCCCAAATCGGGCATTCAGAACATATAGCAAGTTGCTGCAAGCAAGCACATTCTCATTCAAAGTTGCAAGTTACTATGTAGGAACAAGTTTGTATAGGTATTTCAAAGATGCCCAGAACTGAGCTAAACTTGGTATGTCTCCAACTCCAAGAAATAACTTCATGCCCCATCTCCCTTACTTCCAGCTAGTAAGGATCACATAATTCCTAACAAAGTTTTGACACAGATTCCCAATTCGGGCATTCGGAACATATAGCACGTGGCTGCAGGCAAGCAGATTCTCATTCAAAGTTGCAAGTTACTATGTAGGATCAAGTTTGTATAGGTATTTCAAAGATGCCCAGAACTGAGCTAAACTTGGTATGTGTCCAACTCCTAGAAATAACTTCATGCCCCATCTCCCTTACTTCCAGCTAGTAAGGATCACATAATTCCTAACAAAGTTTTCACACAGATTCCCAATTCGGGCATTCAGAACATATAGCACGTTGCTGTAAGCAAGCAGATTCTCATTCAAAGATGCAAGTTACTATGTAGGAACAAGTTTGTATAGGTATTTCAAAGATGCCCAGAACTGAGCTAAACTTGGTATGTCTCCAACTCCTAGAAATAACTTCATGCCCCATCTCCCTTACTTCCAGCTAGTAAGGATCACATAATTCCTAACAAAGTTTTGACACAGATTCCCAATTCGGGCATTCAGAACATATAGCACGTTGCTGCAAGCAAGCAGATTCTCATTCAAAGATGCAAGTTACTATGTAGGAACAAGTTTGTATAGGTATTTCAAAGATGCCCAGAACTGAGCTAAACTTGGTATGTGTCCAACTCCTAGAAATAACTTCATGCCCCATCTCCCTTACTTCCAGCTAGTAAGGATCACATAATTCCTAACAAAGTTTAGACACAGATTCCCAATTTGGGCATTCACAACATATAGCACGTTGCTGTAAGCAAGCAGATTCTCATTCAAAGATGCAAGTTACTATGTAGGAACAAGTTTGTATAGGTATTTCAAAGATGCCCAGAACTGAGCTAAACTTGGTATGTGTCCAACTCCTAGAAATAACTTCATGCCCCATCTCCCTTACTTCCAGCTAGTAAGGATCACATACTTCCTAACAAAGTTTTGACACAGATTCCCAATTCGGGCATTCAGAACATATAGCACGTTGCTGTAAGCAAGCAGATTCTCATTCAAAGATGCAAGTTACTATGTAGGAACAAGTTTGTATAGGTATTTCAAAGATGCCCAGAACTGAGCTAAACTTGGTATGTGTCCAACTCCTAGAAATAACTTAATGCCCCATCTCCCTTACTTCCAGCTAGTAAGGATCACATAATTCCTAACAAAGTTTTGACACAGATTCCCAATTCGGGCATTCAGAACATATAGCACGTTGCTGTAAGCAAGCAGATTCTCATTCAAAGTTGCAAGTTACTATGTAGGAACAAGTTTGTATAGGTATTTCAAAGATGCCCAGAACTGAGCTAAACTTGGTATGTGTCCAACTCCTAGAAATAACTTCATGCCCCATCTCCCTTACTTCCAGCTAGTAAGGATCACATCATTCCTAACAAAGTTTTGACACAGATTGCCAATTCGGGCATTCAGAACATATAGCACGTTGCTGTAAGCAAGCACATTCTCATTCAAAGATGCAAGTTACTATGTAGGAACAAGTTTGTATAGGTATTTCAAAGATGCCCAGAACTGAGCTAAACTTGGTATGTCTCCAACTCCAAGAAATAACTTCATGCCCCATCTCCCTTACTTCCAGCTAGTAAGGATCACATAATTCCTAACAAAGTTTTGACACAGATTCCCAATTCGGGCATTCAGAACATATAGCACGTTGCTGTAAGCAAGCACATTCTCATTCAAAGTTGCAAGTTACTATGTAGGAACAAGTTTGTATAGGTATTTCAAAGATGCCCAGAACTGAGCTAAACTTGGTATGTGTCCAACTCCTAGAAATAACTTCATGCCCCATCTCCCTTACTTCCAGCTAGTAAGGATCACATAATTCCTAACAAAGTTTTGACACAGATTCCCAATTCGGGCATTCAGAACATATAGCACGTTGCTGTAAGCAAGCACATTCTCATTCAAAGATGCAAGTTACTATGTAGGAACAAGTTTGTATAGGTATTTCAAAGATGCCCAGAAATGAGCTAAACTTGGTATGTGTCCAACTCCTAGAAATATCTTCATGCCCTATCTCCCTTACTTCCAGCTAGTAAGGATCACATAATTCCTAACAAAGTTTTGACACAGATTCCCAATTCGGGCATTCAGAACATATAGCACGTTGCTGTAAGCAAGCACATTCTCATTCAAAGATGCAAGTTACTATGTAGGAACAAGTTTGTATAGGTATTTCAAAGATGCCCAGAACTGAGCTAAACTTGGTATGTGTCCAACTCCTAGAAATAACTTCATGCCCCATCTCCCTTACTTCCAGCTAGTAAGGATCACATAATTCCTAACAAAGTTTTGACACAGATTCCCAAATCGGGCATTCAGAACATATAGCACGTTGCTGTAAGCAAGCACATTCTCATTCAAAGATGCAAGTTACTATGTAGGAACAAGTTTGTATAGGTATTTCAAAGATGCCCAGAACTGAGCTAAACTTGGTATGTGTCCAACTCCTAGAAATAACTTCATGCCCCATCTCCCTTACTTCCAGCCAGTAAGGATCACATAATTCCTAACAAAGTTTTGACACAGATTGCCAACTCGTTCATTCAGAACATATAGCACGTTGCTGCAAGCAAGCACATTCTCATTCAAAGATGCAAGTTACTATGTAGGAACAAGTTTGTATAGGTATTTCAAAGATGCCCAAAACTGAGCTAAACTTGGTATGTGTCCAACTCCTAGAAATATCTTCATGCTCCATCTCACTTACTTCCAGCTAGTAAGGATCACATAATTCCTAACAAAGTTTTGACACAGATTCCCAATTCGGGCATTCGGAACATATAGCACGTGGCTGCAGGCAAGCAGATTCTCATTCAAAGTTGCAAGTTACTATGTAGGATCAAGTATGTATAGGTATTTCAAAGATGCCCAGAACTGAGCTAAACTTGGTATGTGTCCAACTCCTAGAAATAACTTCATGCCCCATCTCCCTTACTTCCAGCTAGTAAGGATCACATCATTCCTAACAAAGTTTTCACACAGATTCCCAATTCGGGCATTCAGAACATATAGCACGTTGCTGTAAGCAAGCAGATTCTCATTCAAAGATGCAAGTTACTATGTAGGAACAAGTTTGTATAGGTATTTCAAAGATGCCCAGAACTGAGCTAAACTTGGTATGTGTCCAACTCCTAGAAATAACTTCATGCCCCATCTCCCTTACTTCCAGCTAGTAAGGATCACATAATTCCTAACAAAGTTTTGACACAGATTCCCAATTCGGGCATTCAGAACATATAGCACGTTGCTGCAAGCAAGCAGATTCTCATTCAAAGATGCAAGTTACTATGTAGGAACAAGTTTGTATAGGTATTTCAAAGATGCCCAGAACTGAGCTAAACTTGGTATGTGTCCAACTCCTAGAAATAACTTCATGCCCCATCTCCCTTACTTCCAGCTAGTAAGGATCACATAATTCCTAACAAAGTTTTGACACAGATTCCCAATTCGGGCATTCACAACATATAGCACGTTGCTGTAAGCAAGCAGATTCTCATTCAAAGATGCAAGTTACTATGTAGGAACAAGTTTGTATAGGTATTTCAAAGATGCCCAGAACTGAGCTAAACTTGGTATGTGTCCAACTCCTAGAAATAACTTCATGCCCCATCTCCCTTACTTCCAGCTAGTAAGGATCACATACTTCCTAACAAAGTTTTGACACAGATTCCCAATTCGGGCATTCAGAACATATAGCACGTTGCTGTAAGCAAGCAGATTCTCATTCAAAGATGCAAGTTACTATGTAGGAACAAGTTTGTATAGGTATTTCAAAGATGCCCAGAACTGAGCTAAACTTGGTATGTGTCCAACTCCTAGAAATAACTTAATGCCCCATCTCCCTTACTTCCAGCTAGTAAGGATCACATAATTCCTAACAAAGTTTTGACACAGATTCCCAATTCGGGCATTCAGAACATATAGCACGTTGCTGTAAGCAAGCAGATTCTCATTCAAAGATGCAAGTTACTATGTAGGAACAAGTTTGTATAGGTATTTCAAAGATGCCCAGAACTGAGCTAAACTTGGTATGTGTCCAACTCCTAGAAATAACTTCATGCCCCATCTCCCTTACTTCCAGCTAGTAAGGATCACATAATTCCTAACAAAGTTTTGACACAGATTCCCAATTCGGGCATTCAGAACATATAGCACGTTGCTGTAAGCAAGCAGATTCTCATTCAAAGATGCAAGTTACTATGTAGGAACAAGTTTGTATAGGTATTTCAAAGATGCCCAGAACTGAGCTAAACTTGGTATGTCTCCAACTCCAAGAAATAACTTCATGCCCCATCTCCCTTACTTCCAGCTAGTAGGGATCACATAATTCCTAACAAAGTTTTGACACAGATTGCCAATTCGGGCATTCAGAACATATAGCACGTTGCTGCAAGCAAGCACATTCTCATTCAAAGATGCAAGTTACTATGTAGGAACAAGTTTGTATAGGTATTTCAAAGATGCCCAGAACTGAGCTAAACTTGGTATGTGTCCAACTCCTAGAAATAACTTCATGCTCCATCTCCCTTACTTCCAGCTAGTAAGGATCACATAATTCCTAACAATGTTTTGACACAGATTCCCAAATCGGGCATTCAGAACATATAGCACGTTGCTGCAAGCAAGCACATTCTCATTCAAAGTTGCAAGTTACTATGTAGGAACAAGTTTGTATAGGTATTTCAAAGATGCCCAGAACTGAGCTAAACTTGGTATGTCTCCAACTCCAAGAAATAACTTCATGCCCCATCTCCCTTACTTCCGGCTAGTAAGGATCACATAATTCCTAACAAAGTTTTGACACAGATTCCCAATTCGGGCATTCGGAACATATAGCACGTGGCTGCAAGCAAGCACATTCTCAATTAAAGTTGCAAGTTACTATGTAGGAACAAGTTTGTATAGGTATTTCAAAGATATCCAGAACTGAGCTAATCTTGGTATGTGTCCAACTCCTAGAAATAACTTCATGCCCCATCTCCCTTACTTCCAGCTAGTAAGGATCACATAATTCCTAACAAGGTTTTGACACAGATTCCCAATTCGGGCATTCAGAACATATAGCACGTTGCTGTAAGCAAGCAGATTCTCATTCAAAGATGCAAGTTACTATGTAGGAACAAGTTTGTATAGCTATTTCAAAGATGCCCAGAACTGAGCTAAACTTGGTATGTGTCCAACTCCTAGAAATAACTTCATGCCCCATCTCCCTTACTTCCAGCTAGTAAGGATCACATAATTCCTAACAAAGTTTTGACACAGATTCCCAATTCGGGCATTCAGAACATATAGCACGTTGCTGTAAGCAAGCACATTCTCATTCAAAGATGCAAGTTACTATGTAGGAACAAGTTTGTATAGGTATTTCAAAGATGCCCAGAACTGAGCTAAACTTGGTATGTGTCCAACTCCTAGAAATAACTTCATGCCCCATCTCCCTTAATTCCAGCTAGTAAGGATCACATAATTCCTAACAAAGTTTTGACACAGATTCCCAATTCGGGCATTCAGAACATATAGCACGTTGCTGTAAGCAAGCAGATTCTCATTCAAAGATGCAAGTTACTATGTAGGAACAAGTTTGTATAGGTATTTCAAAGATGCCCAGAACTGAGCTAAACTTGGTATGTCTCCAACTCCAAGAAATAACTTCATGCCCCATCTCCCTTACTTCCAGCTAGTAAGGATCACATAATTTCTAACAAAGTTTTGACACAGATTCCCAATTCGGGCATTCAGAACATATAGCACGTTGCTGTAAGCAAGCACATTCTCATTCAAAGATGCAAGTTACTATGTAGGAACAAGTTTTTATAGGTATTTCAAAGATGCCCAGAACTGAGCTAAACTTGGTATGTGTCCAACTCCTAGAAATAACTTCATGCTCCATCTCCCTTACTTCCAGCTAGTAAGGATCACATAATTCCTAACAAAATTTTGACACAGATTCCCAAATCGGGCATTCAGAACATATAGCACGTTGCTGCAAGCAAGCACATTCTCATTCAAAGTTGCAAGTTACTATGTAGGAACAAGTTTGTATAGGTATTTCAAAGATGCCCAGAACTGAGCTAAACTTGGTATGTCTCCAACTCCAAGAAATAACTTCATGCCCCATCTCCCTTACTTCCAGCTAGTATGGATCACATAATTCCTAACAAAGTTTTGACACAGATTCCCAATTCGGGCATTCAGAACATATAGCACGTTGTTGTAAGCAAGCACATTCTCATTCAAAGTTGCAAGTTACTATGTAGGAACAAGTTTGTATAGGTATTTCAAAGATGCCCAGAACTGAGCTAAACTTGGTATGTGTCCAACTCCTAGAAAATAACTTCATGCCCCATCTCCCTTACTTCCAGCTAGTAAGGATCACATAATTCCTAACAAAGTTTTGACACAGATTCCCAATTCGGGCATTCAGAACATATAGCACGTTGCTGTAAGCAAGCACATTCTCATTCAAAGTTGCAAGTTACTATGTAGGAACAAGTTTGTATAGGTATTTCAAAGATGCCCAGAACTGAGCTAAACTTGGTATGTGTCCAACTCCTAGAAATAACTTCATGCCCCATCTCCCTTACTTCCAGCTAGTAAGGATCACATAATTCCTAACAAAGTTTTGACACAGATTCCCAATTCGGCCATTCAGAACATATAGCACGTTGCTGTAAGCAAGCACATTCTCATTCAAAGATGCAAGTTACTATGTAGGAACAAGTATGTATAGGTATTTCAAAGATGCCCAGAACTGAGCTAAACTTGGTATGTGTCCAACTCCTAGAAATAACTTCATGCCCCATCTCCCTTACTTCCAGCTCGTAAGGATCACATAATTCCTAACAAAGTTTTGACACAGATTCCCAATTCGGGCATTCAGAACATATAGCACGTTGCTGTAAGCAAGCACATTCTCATTCAAAGTTGCAAGTTACTATGTAGGAACAAGTTTGTATAGGTATTTCAAAGATGCCCAGAACTGAGCTAAACTTGGTATGTGTCCAACTCCTAGAAATAACTTCATGCCCCATCTCCCTTACTTCCAGCTAGTAAGGATCACATAATTCCTAACAAAGTTTTGACACAGATTGCCAATTCGGGCATTCAGAACATACAGCACGTTGCTGCAAGCAAGCACATTCTCATTCAAAGATGCAAGTTACTATGTAGGAACAAGTTTGTATAGGTATTTCAAAGATGCCCAGAACTGAGCTAAACTTGGTATGTGTCCAACTCCTAGAAATAACTTCATGCTCCATCTCCCTTACTTCCAGCTAGTAAGGATCACATAATTTCTAACAAAGTTTTGACACAGATTCCCAATTCGGGCATTCAGAACATATAGCACGTTGCTGTAAGCAAGCACTTTCTCATTCAAAGATGCAAGTTACTATGTAGGAACAAGTTTGTATAGGTATTTCAAAGATGCCCAGAACTGAGCTAAACTTGGTATGTGTCCAACTCCTAGAAATAACTTCATGCCCCATCTACCTTACTTCCAGCTAGTAAGGATCACATAATTCCTAACAAAGTTTTGACACAGATTCCCAATTCGGGCATTCAGAACATATAGCACGTTGCTGTAAGCAAGCACATTCTCATTCAAAGATGCAAGTTACTATGTAGGAACAAGTTTGTATAGGTATTTCAAAGATGCCCAGAACTGAGCTAAACTTGGTATGTGTCCAACTCCTAGAAATAACTTCATGCCCCATCTCCCTTACTTCCAGCTAGTAAGGATCACATAATTCCTAACAAAGTTTTGACACAGATTCCCAATTCGGGCATTCAGAACATATAGCACGTTGCTGTAAGCAAGCACATTTTCATTCAAAGTTGCAAGTTACTATGTAGGAACAAGTTTGTATAGGTATTTCAAAGATGCCCAGAACTGAGCTAAACTTGGTATGTCTCCAACTCCTAGAAATACCTTCATGCCCCATCTCCCTTACTTCCAGCTAGTAAGGATCACATAATTCCTAACAAAGTTTTAACACTGATTCCCAATTCGGGCTTTCAGAACACATAGCACCTTGCTGTAAGCAAGCAGATTCTCATTCAAAGATGCAAGTTACCATGTAGGAACAAGTTTGTATAGGTATTTCAAAGATGCCCAGAACTGAGCTAAACTTGGTATGTGTCCAACTCCTAGAAATAACTTCATGCCCCATCTCCCTTACTTCCAGCTAGTAAGGATCACATAATTCCTAACAAAGTTTTGACACAGATTCCCAATTCGGGCATTCAGAACATATAGCACGTTGCTGTAAGCAAGCACATTCTCATTCAAAGTTGCATGTTACTATGTAGGAACAAGTTTGTATAGGTATTTCAAAGATGCCCAGAACTGAGCTAAACTTGGTATGTGTCCAACTCCTAGAAATAACTTCATGCCCCATCTCCCTTACTTCCAGCTAGTAAGGATCACATCATTCCTAACAAAGTTTTGACACAGATTGCCAATTCGGGCATTCAGAACATATAGCACGTTGCTGTAAGCAAGCACATTCTCATTCAAAGATGCAAGTTACTATGTAGGAACAAGTTTGTATAGGTATTTCAAAGATGCCCAGAACTGAGCTAAACTTGGTATGTCTCCAACTCCAAGAAATAACTTCATGCCCCATCTCCCTTACTTCCAGCTAGTAAGGATCACATAATTCCTAACAAAGTTTTGACACAGATTCCCAATTCGGGCATTCAGAACATATAGCACGTTGCTGTAAGCAAGCACATTCTCATTCAAAGTTGCAAGTTACTATGTAGGAACAAGTTTGTATAGGTATTTCAAAGATGCCCAGAACTGAGCTAAACTTGGTATGTGTCCAACTCCTAGAAATAACTTCATGCCCCATCTCCCTTACTTCCAGCTAGTAAGGATCACATAATTCCTAACAAAGTTTTGACACAGATTCCCAATTCGGGCATTCAGAACATATAGCACGTTGCTGTAAGCAAGCACATTCTCATTCAAAGATGCAAGTTACTATGTAGGAACAAGTTTGTATAGGTATTTCAAAGATGCCCAGAAATGAGCTAAACTTGGTATGTGTCCAACTCCTAGAAATATCTTCATGCCCTATCTCCCTTACTTCCAGCTAGTAAGGATCACATAATTCCTAACAAAGTTTTGACACAGATTCCCAATTCGGGCATTCAGAACATATAGCACGTTGCTGTAAGCAAGCACATTCTCATTCAAAGATGCAAGTTACTATGTAGGAACAAGTTTGTATAGGTATTTCAAAGATGCCCAGAACTGAGCTAAACTTGGTATGTGTCCAACTCCTAGAAATAACTTCATGCTCCATCTCCCTTACTTCCAGCTAGTAAGGATCACATAATTCCTAACAAAGTTTTGACACAGATTCCCAAATCGGGCATTCAGAACATATAGCACGTTGCTGTAAGCAAGCACATTCTCATTCAAAGATGCAAGTTACTATGTAGGAACAAGTTTGTATAGGTATTTCAAAGATGCCCAGAACTGAGCTAAACTTGGTATGTGTCCAACTCCTAGAAATAACTTCATGCCCCATCTCCCTTACTTCCAGCTAGTAAGGATCACATAATTCCTAACAAAGTTTTGACACAGATTGCCCACTCGTTCATTCAGAACATATAGCACGTTGCTGCAAGCAAGCACATTCTCATTCAAAGATGCAAGTTACTATGTAGGAACAAGTTTGTATAGGTATTTCAAAGATGCCCAAAACTGAGCTAAACTTGGTATGTGTCCAACTCCTAGAAATATCTTCATGCTCCATCTCCCTTACTTCCAGCTAGTAAGGATCACATAATTCCTAACAAAATTTTGACACAGATTCCCAAATCGGGCATTCAGAACATATAGCAAGTTGCTGCAAGCAAGCACATTCTCATTCAAAGTTGCAAGTTACTATGTAGGAACAAGTTTGTATAGGTATTTCAAAGATGCCCAGAACTGAGCTAAACTTGGTATGTGTCCAACTCCTAGAAATAACTTCATGCCCCATCTCCCTTACTTCCAGCTAGTAAGGATCACATAATTCCTAACAAAGTTTTGACACAGATTCCCAATTCGGGCATTCAGAACATATAGCACGTTGCTGTAAGCAAGCAGATTCTCATTCAAAGATGCAAGTTACTATGTAGGAACAAGTTTGTATAGGTATTTCAAAGATGCCCAGAACTGAGCTAAACTTGGTATGTGTCCAACTCCTAGAAATAACTTCATGCCCCATCTCCCTTACTTCCAGCTAGTAAGGATCACATACTTCCTAACAAAGTTTTGACACAGATTCCCAATTCGGGCATTCAGAACATATAGCACGTTGCTGTAAGCAAGCAGATTCTCATTCAAAGATGCAAGTTACTATGTAGGAACAAGTTTGTATAGGTATTTCAAAGATGCCCAGAACTGAGCTAAACTTGGTATGTGTCCAACTCCTAGAAATAACTTAATGCCCCATAACCCTTACTTCCAGCTAGTAAGGATCACATAATTCCTAACAAAGTTTTGACACAGATTCCCAATTCGGGCATTCAGAACATATAGCACGTTGCTGTAAGCAAGCAGATTCTCATTCAAAGATGCAAGTTACTATGTAGGAACAAGTTTGTATAGGTATTTCAAAGATGCCCAGAACTGAGCTAAACTTGGTATGTGTCCAACTCCTAGAAATAACTTCATGCCCCATCTCCCTTACTTCCAGCTAGTAAGGATCACATAATTCCTAACAAAGTTTTGACACAGATTCCCAATTCGGGCATTCAGAACATATAGCACGTTGCTGTAAGCAAGCAGATTCTCATTCAAAGATGCAAGTTACTATGTAGGAACAAGTTTGTATAGGTATTTCAAAGATGCCCAGAACTGAGCTAAACTTGGTATGTCTCCAACTCCAAGAAATAACTTCATGCCCCATCTCCCTTACTTCCAGCTAGTAGGGATCACATAATTCCTAACAAAGTTTTGACACAGATTGCCAATTCGGGCATTCAGAACATATAGCACGTTGCTGCAAGCAAGCACATTCTCATTCAAAGATGCAAGTTACTATGTAGGAACAAGTTTGTATAGGTATTTCAAAGATGCCCAGAACTGAGCTAAACTTGGTATGTGTCCAACTCCTAGAAATAACTTCATGCTCCATCTCCCTTACTTCCAGCTAGTAAGGATCACATAATTCCTAACAAAGTTTTGACACAGATTCCCAAATCGGGCATTCAGAACATATAGCACGTTGCTGCAAGCAAGCACATTCTCATTGAAAGTTGCAAGTTACTATGTAGGAACAAGTTTGTATAGGTATTTCAAAGATGCCCAGAACTGAGCTAAACTTGGTATGTCTCCAACTCCAAGAAATAACTTCATGCCCCATCTCCCTTACTTCCGGCTAGTAAGGATCACATAATTCCTAACAAAGTTTTGACACAGATTCCCAATTCGGGCATTCGGAACATATAGCACGTGGCTGCAAGCAAGCACATTCTCAATTAAAGTTGCAAGTTACTATGTAGGAACAAGTTTGTATAGGTATTTCAAAGATATCCAGAACTGAGCTAATCTTGGTATGTGTCCAACTCCTAGAAATAACTTCATGCCCCATCTCCCTTACTTCCAGCTAGTAAGGATCACATAATTCCTAACAAGGTTTTGACACAGATTCCCAATTCGGGCATTCAGAACATATAGCACGTTGCTGTAAGCAAGCACATTCTCATTCAAAGATGCAAGTTACTATGTAGGAACAAGTTTGTATAGCTATTTCAAAGATGCCCAGAACTGAGCTAAACTTGGTATGTGTCCAACTCCTAGAAATAACTTCATGCCCCATCTCCCTTACTTCCAGCTAGTAAGGATCACATAATTCCTAACAAAATTTTGACACAGATTCCCAAATCGGGCATTCAGAACATATAGCACGTTGCTGCAAGCAAGCACATTCTCATTCAAAGTTGCAAGTTACTATGTAGGAACAAGTTTGTATAGGTATTTCAAAGATGCCCAGAACTGAGCTAAACTTGGTATGTCTCCAACTCCAAGAAATAACTTCATGCCCCATCTCCCTTACTTCCAGCTAGTATGGATCACATAATTCCTAACAAAGTTTTGACACAGATTCCCAATTCGGGCATTCAGAACATATAGCACGTTGCTGTAAGCAAGCACATTCTCATTCAAAGTTGCAAGTTACTATGTAGGAACAAGTTTGTATAGGTATTTCAAAGATGCCCAGAACTGAGCTAAACTTGGTATGTGTCCAACTCCTAGAAATAACTTCATGCCCCATCTCCCTTACTTCCAGCTAGTAAGGATCACATAATTCCTAACAAAGTTTTGACACAGATTCCCAATTCGGGCATTCAGAACATATAGCACGTTGCTGTAAGCAAGCACATTCTCATTCAAAGATGCAAGTTACTATGTAGGAACAAGTTTTTATAGGTATTTCAAAGATGCCCAGAACTGAGCTAAACTTGGTATGTGTCCAACTCCTAGAAATAACTTCATGCTCCATCTCCCTTACTTCCAGCTAGTAAGGATCACATAATTCCTAACAAAATTTTGACACAGATTCCCAAATCGGGCATTCAGAACATATAGCACGTTGCTGCAAGCAAGCACATTCTCATTCAAAGTTGCAAGTTACTATGTAGGAACAAGTTTGTATAGGTATTTCAAAGATGCCCAGAACTGAGCTAAACTTGGTATGTCTCCAACTCCAAGAAATAACTTCATGCCCCATCTCCCTTACTTCCAGCTAGTATGGATCACATAATTCCTAACAAAGTTTTGACACAGATTCCCAATTCGGGCATTCAGAACATATAGCACGTTGCTGTAAGCAAGCACATTCTCATTCAAAGTTGCAAGTTACTATGTAGGAACAAGTTTGTATAGGTATTTCAAAGATGCCCAGAACTGAGCTAAACTTGGTATGTGTCCAACTCCTAGAAATAACTTCATGCCCCATCTCCCTTACTTCCAGCTAGTAAGGATCACATAATTCCTAACAAAGTTTTGACACAGATTGCCAATTCGGGCATTCAGAACATATAGCACGTTGCTGTAAGCAAGCACATTCTCATTCAAAGTTGCAAGTTACTATGTAGGAACAAGTTTGTATAGGTATTTCAAAGATGCCCAGAACTGAGCTAAACTTGGTATGTGTCCAACTCCTAGAAATAACTTCATGCCCCATCTCCCTTACTTCCAGCTAGTAAGGATCACATAATTCCTAACAAAGTTTTGACACAGATTCCCAATTCGGCCATTCAGAACATATAGCACGTTGCTGTAAGCAAGCACATTCTCATTCAAAGATGCAAGTTACTATGTAGGAACAAGTATGTATAGGTATTTCAAAGATGCCCAGAACTGAGCTAAACTTGGTATGTGTCCAACTCCTAGAAATAACTTCATGCCCCATCTCCCTTACTTCCAGCTCGTAAGGATCACATAATTCCTAACAAAGTTTTGACACAGATTCCCAATTCGGGCATTCAGAACATATAGCACGTTGCTGTAAGCAAGCACATTCTCATTCAAAGTTGCAAGTTACTATGTAGGAACAAGTTTGTATAGGTATTTCAAAGATGCCCAGAACTGAGCTAAACTTGGTATGTGTCCAACTCCTAGAAATAACTTCATGCCCCATCTCCCTTACTTCCAGCTAGTAAGGATCACATAATTCCTAACAAAGTTTTGACACAGATTGCCAATTCGGGCATTCAGAACATATAGCACGTTGCTGCAAGCAAGCACATTCTCATTCAAAGATGCAAGTTACTATGTAGGAACAAGTTTGTATAGGTATTTCAAAGATGCCCAGAACTGAGCTAAACTTGGTATGTGTCCAACTCCTAGAAATAACTTCATGCCCCATCTACCTTACTTCCAGCTAGTAAGGATCACATAATTCCTAACAAAGTTTTGACACAGATTCCCAATTCGGGCATTCAGAACATATAGCACGTTGCTGTAAGCAAGCACATTCTCATTCAAAGATGCAAGTTACTATGTAGGAACAAGTTTGTATAGGTATTTCAAAGATGCCCAGAACTGAGCTAAACTTGGTATGTGTCCAACTCCTAGAAATAACATCATGCCCCATCTCCCTTACTTCCAGCTAGTAAGGATCACATAATTCCTAACAAAGTTTTGACACAGATTCCCAATTCGGGCATTCAGAACATATAGCACGTTGCTGTAAGCAAGCACATTTTCATTCAAAGTTGCAAGTTACTATGTAGGAACAAGTTTGTATAGGTATTTCAAAGATGCCCAGAACTGAGCTAAACTTGGTATGTCTCCAACTCCTAGAAATAACTTCATGCCCCATCTCCCTTACTTCCAGCTAGTAAGGATCACATAATTCCTAACAAAGTTTTAACACAGATTCCCAATTCGGGCTTTCAGAACACATAGCACCTTGCTGTAAGCAAGCAGATTCTCATTCAAAGATGCAAGTTACCATGTAGGAACAAGTTTGTATAGGTATTTCAAAGATGCCCAGAACTGAGCTAAACTTGGTATGTGTCCAACTCCTAGAAATAACTTCATGCCCCATCTCCCTTACTTCCAGCTAGTAAGGATCACATAATTCCTAACAAAGTTTTGACACAGATTCCCAATTCGGGCATTCAGAACATATAGCACGTTGCTGTAAGCTAGCACATTCTCATTCAAAGTTGCAAGTTACTATGTAGGAACAAGTTTGTATAGGTATTTCAAAGATGCCCAGAACTGAGCTAAACTTGGTTTGTGTCCAACTCCTAGAAATAACTTCATGCCCCATCTCCCTTACTTCCAGCTCGTAAGGATCACATAATTCCTAACAAAGTTTTGACACAAATTCCCAATTCGGGCATTCAGAACATATAGCACGTTGCTGTAAGCAAGCACATTCTTATTCAAAGATGCAAGTTACTATGTAGGAACAAGTTTGTATAGGTAATTCAAAGATGCCCAGAACTGAGCTAAACTTGGTATGTGTCCAACTCCTAGAAATAACTTCATGCCCCATCTCCCTTACTTCCAGCTAGTAAGGATCACATAATTCCTAACAAAGTTTTGACACAGATTCCCTATTCGGGCATTCAGAACATATAGCACGTTGCTGTAAGCAAGCAGATTCTCATTCAAAGATGCAAGTTACTATGTAGGAACAAGTTTGTATAGGTATTTCAAAGATGCCCAGAACTGAGCTAAACTTGGTATGTGTCCAACTCCTAGAAATAACATCATGCCCCATCTCCCTTACTTCCAGCTAGTAAGGATCACATAATTCCTAACAAAGTTTTGACACAGATTCCCAATTCGGGCATTCAGAACATATAGCACGTTGCTGTAAGCAAGCACATTTTCATTCAAAGTTGCAAGTTACTATGTAGGAACAAGTTTGTATAGGTATTTCAAAGATGCCCAGAACTGAGCTAAACTTGGTATGTCTCCAACTCCTAGAAATAACTTCATGCCCCATCTCCCTTACTTCCAGCTAGTAAGGATCACATAATTCCTAACAAAGTTTTAACACAGATTCCCAATTCGGGCTTTCAGAACACATAGCACCTTGCTGTAAGCAAGCAGATTCTCATTCAAAGATGCAAGTTACCATGTAGGAACAAGTTTGTATAGGTATTTCAAAGATGCCCAGAACTGAGCTAAACTTGGTATGTGTCCAACTCCTAGAAATAACTTCATGCCCCATCTCCCTTACTTCCAGCTAGTAAGGATCACATAATTCCTAACAAAGTTTTGACACAGATTCCCAATTCGGGCATTCAGAACATATAGCACGTTGCTGTAAGCTAGCACATTCTCATTCAAAGTTGCAAGTTACTATGTAGGAACAAGTTTGTATAGGTATTTCAAAGATGCCCAGAACTGAGCTAAACTTGGTTTGTGTCCAACTCCTAGAAATAACTTCATGCCCCATCTCCCTTACTTCCAGCTCGTAAGGATCACATAATTCCTAACAAAGTTTTGACACAAATTCCCAATTCGGGCATTCAGAACATATAGCACGTTGCTGTAAGCAAGCACATTCTTATTCAAAGATGCAAGTTACTATGTAGGAACAAGTTTGTATAGGTAATTCAAAGATGCCCAGAACTGAGCTAAACTTGGTATGTGTCCAACTCCTAGAAATAACTTCATGCCCCATCTCCCTTACTTCCAGCTAGTAAGGATCACATAATTCCTAACAAAGTTTTGACACAGATTCCCTATTCGGGCATTCAGAACATATAGCACGTTGCTGTAAGCAAGCAGATTCTCATTCAAAGATGCAAGTTACTATGTAGGAACAAGTTTGTATAGGTATTTCAAAGATGCCCAGAATTGAGCTAAACTTGGTATGTGTCCAACTCCTAGAAATAACTTCATGCCCCATCTCCCTTACTTCCAGCTAGTAAGGATCACATAATTCCTAACAAAGTTTTGACACAGATTGCCAATTCGGGCATTCAGAACATATAGCACGTTGCTGTAAGCAAGCACATTCTCATTCAAAGATGCAAGTTACTATGTAGGAACAAGTTTGTATAGGTATTTCAAAGATGCCCAGAACTGAGCTAAACTTGGTATGTGTCCAACTCCTAGAAATAACTTCATGCCCCATCTCCCTTACTTCCAGCTAGTAAGGATCACATAATTCCTAACAAAGTTTTGACACAGATTCCCAATTCGGGCATTCAGAACATATAGCACGTTGCTGTAAGCAAGCACATTCTCATTCAAAGATGCAAGTTACTATGTAGGAACAAGTTTGTATAGGTATTTCAAAGATGCCCAGAACTGAGCTAAACTTGGTATGTGTCCAACTCCTAGAAATAACTTCATGCTCCATCTCCCTTACTTCCAGCTAGTAAGGATCACATAATTCCTAACAAAGTTTTGACACAGATTCCCAAATCGGGCATTCAGAACATATGGCACGTTGCTGCAAGCAAGCACATTCTCATTCAAAGTTGCAAGTTACTATGTAGGAACAAGTTTGTATAGGTATTTCAAAGATGCCCAGAACTGAGCTAAACTTGGTATGTCTCCAACTCCAAGAAATATCTTCTTGCCCCATCTCCCTTACTTCCAGCTAGTAAGGATCACATAATTCCTAACAAAGTTTTGACACAGATTCCCAATTCGGGCATTCAGAACATATAGCACGTTGCTGTAAGCAAGCACATTCTCATTCAAAGTTGCAAGTTACTATGTAGGAACAAGTTTGTATAGGTATTTCAAAGATGCCCAGAACTGAGCTAAACTTGGTATGTGTCCAACTCCTAGAAATAACTTCATGCCCCATCTCCCTTACTTCCAGCTAGTAAGGATCACATAATTCCTAACAAAGTTTTGACACAGATTCCCAATTCGGGCATTCAGAACATATAGCACGTTGCTGTAAGCAAGCAGATTCTCATTCAAAGATGCAAGTTACTATGTAGGAACAAGTTTGTATAGGTATTTCAAAGATGCCCAGAACTGAGCTAAACTTGGTATGTGTCCAACTCCTAGAAATAACTTCATGCCCCATCTCCCTTACTTCCAGCTAGTAAGGATCACATAATTCCTAACAAAGTTTTGACACAGATTCCCAATTCGGGCATTCAGAACATATAGCACGTTGCTGTAAGCAAGCACATTTTCATTCAAAGTTGCAAGTTACTATGTAGGAACAAGTTTGTATAGGTATTTCAAAGATGCCCAGAACTGAGCTAAACTTGGTATGTGTCCAACTCCTAGAAATAACTTCATGCCCCATCACCCTTACTTCCAGCTAGTAAGGATCACATAATTCCTAACAAAGTTTTGACACAGATTCCCAATTCGGGCATTCAGAACATATAGCACGTTGCTGTAAGCAAGCAGATTCTCATTCAAAGATGCAAGTTACTATGTAGGAACAAGTTTGTATAGGTATTTCAAAGATGCCCAGAACTGAGCTAAACTTGGTATGTGTCCAACTCCTAGAAATAACTTCATGCCCCATCTCCCTTACTTCCAGCTAGTAAGGATCACATAATTCCTAACAAAGTTTTGACACAGATTCCCAATTCGGGCATTCAGAACATATAGCACGTTGCTGTAAGCAAGCAGATTCTCATTCAAAGATGCAAGTTACTAGGTAGGAACACGTTTGTATAGGTATTTCAAAGATGCCCAGAACTGAGCTAAACTTGGTATGTGTCCAACTCCTAGAAATAACTTCATGCCCCATCTCCCTTACTTCCAGCTAGTAAGGATCACATAATTCCTAACAAAGTTTTGACACAGATTCCCAATTCGGCCATTCAGAACATATAGCACGTTGCTGTAAGCAAGCACATTCTCATTCAAAGTTGCAAGTTACTATGTAGGAACAAGTTTGTATAGGTATTTCAAAGATGCCCAGAACTGAGCTAAACTTGGTATGTGTCCAACTCCTAGAAATAACTTCATGCCCCATCTCCCTTACTTCCAGCTAGTAAGGATCACATAATTCCTAACAAAGTTTTCACACAGATTCCAAATTCGGACATTCAGAACATATAGCACGTTGCTGCAAGCAAGCACCTTCTCATTCAAAGATGCAAGTTACTATGTAGGAACAAGTTTGTATAGGTATTTCAAAGATGCCCAGAACTGAGCTAAACTTGGTATGTGTCCAACTCCTAGAAATAACTTCATGCCCCATCTCCCTTACTTCCAGCTAGTAAGGATCACATAATTCCTAACAAAGTTTTGACACAGATTCCCAATTCGGGCATTCAGAACATATAGCACGTTGCTGTAAGCAAGCAGATTCTCATTCAAAGATGCAAGTTACTATGTAGGAACAAGTTTGTATAGGTATTTCAAAGATGCCCAGAATTGAGCTAAACTTGGTATGTGTCCAACTCCTAGAAATAACTTCATGCCCCATCTCCCTTACTTCCAGCTAGTAAGGATCACATAATTCCTAACAAAGTTTTGACACAGATTGCCAATTCGGGCATTCAGAACATATAGCACGTTGCTGTAAGCAAGCACATTCTCATTCAAAGATGCAAGTTACTATGTAGGAACAAGTTTGTATAGGTATTTCAAAGATGCCCAGAACTGAGCTAAACTTGGTATGTGTCCAACTCCTAGAAATAACTTCATGCCCCATCTCCCTTACTTCCAGCTAGTAAGGATCACATAATTCCTAACAAAGTTTTCACACAGATTCCCAATTCGGGCATTCAGAACATATAGCACGTTGCTGTAAGCAAGCACATTCTCATTCAAAGATGCAAGTTACTATGTAGGAACAAGTTTGTATAGGTATTTCAAAGATGCCCAGAACTGAGCTAAACTTGGTATGTGTCCAACTCCTAGAAATAACTTCATGCTCCATCTCCCTTACATCCAGCTAGTAAGGATCACATAATTCCTAACAAAGTTTTGACACAGATTCCCAAATCGGGCATTCAGAACATATGGCACGTTGCTGCAAGCAAGCACATTCTCATTCAAAGTTGCAAGTTACTATGTAGGAACAAGTTTGTATAGGTATTTCAAAGATGCCCAGAACTGAGCTAAACTTGGTATGTCTCCAACTCCAAGAAATATCTTCTTGCCCCATCTCCCTTACTTCCAGCTAGTAAGGATCACATAATTCCTAACAAAGTTTTGACACAGATTCCCAATTCGGGCATTCAGAACATATAGCACGTTGCTGTAAGCAAGCACATTCTCATTCAAAGTTGCAAGGTACTATGTAGGAACAAGTTTGTATAGGTATTTCAAAGATGCCCAGAACTGAGCTAAACTTGGTATGTGTCCAACTCCTAGAAATAACTTCATGCCCCATCTCCCTTACTTCCAGCTAGTAAGGATCACATAATTCCTAACAAAGTTTTGACACAGATTCCCAATTCGGGCATTCAGAACATATAGCACGTTGCTGTAAGCAAGCACATTTTCATTCAAAGTTGCAAGTTACTATGTAGGAACAAGTTTGTATAGGTATTTCAAAGATGCCCAGAACTGAGCTAAACTTGGTATGTGTCCAATTCCTAGAAATAACTTCATGCCCCATCACCCTTACTTCCAGCTAGTAAGGATCACATAATTCCTAACAAAGTTTTCACACAGATTCCCAATTCGGGCATTCAGAACATATAGCACGTTGCTGTAAGCAAGCAGATTCTCATTCAAAGATGCAAGTTACTATGTAGGAACAAGTTTGTATAGGTATTTCAAAGATGCCCAGAACTGAGCTAAACTTGGTATGTGTCCAACTCCTAGAAATAACTTCATGCCCCATCTCCCTTACTTCCAGCTAGTAAGGATCACATAATTCCTAACAAAGTTTTGACACAGATTCCCAATTCGGGCATTCAGAACATATAGCACGTTGATGTAAGCAAGCACATTTTTATTCAAAGTTGCAAGTTACTATGTAGGAACAAGTTTGTATAGGTATTTCAAAGATGCCCAGAACTGAGCTAAACTTGGTATGTGTCCAACTCCTAGAAATAACTTCATGCCCCATCTCCCTTACTTCCAGCTAGTAAGGATCACATAATTCCTAACAAAGTTTTGACACAGATTCCCAATTCGGGTATTCAGAACATATAGCACGTTGCTGTAAGCAAGCAGATTCTCATTCAAAGATGCAAGTTACTATGTAGGAACACGTTTGTATAGGTATTTCAAAGATGCCCAGAACTGAGCTAAACTTGGTATGTGTCCAACTCCTAGAAATAACTTCATGCCCCATCTCCCTTACTTCCTGCTAGTAAGGATCACATAATTCCTAACAAAGTTTTGACACAGATTCCCAATTCGGGCATTCAGAACATATAGCACGTTGCTGTAAGCAAGCACATTTTCATTCAAAGGTGCAAGTTACTATGTAGGAACAAGTTTGTATAGGTATTTCAAAGATGCCCAGAACTGAGCTAAACTTGGTATGTGTCCAACTCCTAGAAATAACTTCATGCCCCATCTCCCTTACTTCCAGCTAGTAAGTATCACATAATTCCTAACAAAGTTTTCACACAGATTCCCAATTCGGGCATTCAGAACATATAGCACGTTGCTGTAAGCAAGCAGATTCTCATTCAAAGATGCAAGTTACTATGTAGGAACAAGTTTGTATAGGTATTTCAAAGATGCCCAGAACTGAGCTAAACTTGGTATGTGTCCAACTCCTAGAAATAACTTCATGCCCCATCTACCTTACTTCCAGCTAGTAAGGATCACATAATTCCTAACAAAGTTTTGACACAGATTCCCAATTCGGGCATTCAGAACATATAGCACGTTGATGTAAGCAAGCACATTTTCATTCAAAGTTGCAAGTTACTATGTAGGAACAAGTTTGTATAGGTATTTCAAAGATGCCCAGAACTGAGCTAAACTTGGTATGTGTCCAACTCCTAGAAATAACTTCATGCCCCATCTCCCTTACTTCCAGCTAGTAAGGATCACATAATTCCTAACAAAGTTTTGACACAGATTCCCAATTCGGGCATTCAGAAAATATAGCACGTTGCTGTAAGCAAGCAGATTCTCATTCAAAGATGCAAGTTACTATGTAGGAACAAGTTTGTATAGGTATTTCAAAGATGCCCAGAACTGAGCTAAAATTGGTATGTGTACAACTCCTAGAAATAACTTCATGCCCCATCTCTCTTACTTCCAGCTAGTAAGGATCACATAATTCCTAACAAAGTTTTGACACAGATTCCAAATTCGGGCATTCAGAACATATAGCACGTTGCTGTAAGCAAGCACATTCTCATTCAAAGTTGCAAGTTACTATGTAGGAACAAGTTTGTATAGGTATTTCAAAGATGCCCAGAACTGAGCTAAACTTGGTATGTGTCCAACTCCTAGAAATAACTTCATGCCCCATCTCCCTTACTTCCAGCTAGTAAGGATCACATAATTCCTAACAAAGTTTTGACACAGATTCCCAATTCGGGCATTCAGAACATATAGCACGTTGCTGTAAGCAAGCAGATTCTCATTCAAAGATGCAAGTTACTATGTAGGAACAAGTTTGTATAGGTATTTCAAAGATGCCCAGAACTGAGCTAAACTTGGTATGTGTCCAACTCCTAGAAATAACTTCATGCCCCATCTCCCTTACTTCCAGCTAGTAAGGATCACATAATTCCTAACAAAGTTTTGACACAGATTGCCAATTCGGGCATTCAGAACATATAGCACGTTGCTGTAAGCAAGCAGATTCTCATTCAAAGATGCAAGTTACTATGTAGGAACAAGTTTGTATAGGTATTTCAAAGATGCCCAGAACTGAGCTAAACTTGGTATGTGTCCAACTCCTAGAAATAACTTCATGCTTCATCTCCCTTACTTCCAGCTAGTAAGGATCACATAATTCCTAACAAAGTTTTGACACAGATTCCCAAATCGGGCATTCAGAACATATAGCACGTTGCTGCAAGCAAGCACATTCTCATTCAAAGTTGCAAGTTACTAGGTAGGAACAAGTTTCTATAGGTATTTCAAAGATGCCCAGAACTGAGCTAAACTTGGTATGTGTCCAACTCCTAGAAATAACTTCATGCCCCATCTCCCTTACTTCCAGCTAGTAAGGATCACATAATTCCTAACAAAGTTTTGACACAGATTCCCAATTCGGGCATTCAGAACATATAGCACGTTGCTGTAAGCAAGCATATTTTCATTCAAAGTTGCAAGTTACTATGTAGGAACAAGTTTGTATAGGTATTTCAAAGATGCCCAGAACTGAGCTAAACTTGGTATGTGTCAAACTCCTAGAAATAACTTCATGCCCCATCTCCCTTACTTCCAGCTAGTAAGGATCACATAATTCCTAACAAAGTTTTGACACAGATTCCCAAATCGGGCATTCAGAACATATAGCACGTTGCTGTAAGCAAGCACATTCTCATTCAAAGTTGCAAGTTACTAGGTACGAACAAGTTTGTATAGGTATTTCAAAGATGCCCAGAACTGAGCTAAACTTGGTATGTGTCCAACTCCTAGAAATAACTTCATGCCCCATCTCCCTTACTTCCAGCTAGTAAGGATCACATAATTCCTAACAAAGTTTTGACACAGATTCCCAATTCGGGCATTCAGAACATATAGCACGTTGCTGTAAGCAAGCACATTTTCATTCAAAGTTGCAAGTTACTAGGTAGGAACAAGTTTGTATAGGTATTTCAAAGATGCTCAGAACTGAGCTAAACTTGGTATGTGTCCAACTCCTAGAAATAACTTCATGCCCCATCTCCTTTACTTCCAGCTAGTAAGGATCACATAATTCCTAACAAAGTTTTGACACAGATTCCCAATTCGGGCATTCAGAACATATAGCACGTTGCTGTAAGCAAGCACATTTTCATTCAAAGTTGCAAGTTACTATGTAGGAACAAGTTTGTATAGGTATTTCAAAGATGCCCAGAACTGAGCTAAACTTGGTATGTGTCCAACTCCTAGAAATAACTTCATGCCCCATCTCCCTTACTTCCAGCTAGTAAGGATCACATAATTCCTAACAAAGTTTTGACACAGATTCCCAATTCGGGCATTCAGAACATATAGCACGTTGCTGTAAGCAAGCACATTTTCATTCAAAGTTGCAATTACTATGTAGGAACAAGTTTGTATAGGTATTTCAAAGATGCCCAGAACTGAGCTAAACTTGGTATGTGTCCAACTCCTAGAAATAACTTCATGCCCCATCTCCCTTACTTCCAGCTAGTAAGGATCACATAATTCCTAACAAAGTTTTGACACAGATTCCCAATTCGGGCATTAAGAACATATAGCACGTTGCTGTAAGCAAGCAGATTCTCATTCAAAGATGCAAGTTACTATGTAGGAACAAGTTTGTATAGGTATTTCAAAGATGCCCAGAACTGAGCTAAACTTGGTATGTGTCCAACTCCTAGAAATAACTTCATGCCCCATCTCCCTTACTTCCAGCTAGTAGGGATCACATAATTCCTAACAAAGTTTTGACACAGATTGCCAATTCGGGCATTCAGAACATATAGCACGTTGCTGTAAGCAAGCACATTCTCATTCAAAGATGCAAGTTACTATGTAGGAACAAGTTTGTATAGGTATTTCAAAGATGCCCAGAACTGAGCTAAACTTGGTATGTGTCCAACTCCTAGAAATAACTTCATGCCCCATCGCCCTTACTTCCAGCTAGTAAGGATCACATAATTCCTAACAAAGTTTTGACACAGATTCCCAATTCGGGCATTCAGAACATATAGCACGTTGCTGTAAGCAAGCACATTCTCATTCAAAGATGCAAGTTACTATGTAGGAACAAGTTTGTACAGGTATTTCAAAGATGCCCAGAACTGAGCTAAACTTGGTATGTGTCCAACTCCTAGAAATAACTTCATGCTCCATCTCCCTTACTTCCAGCTAGTAAGGATCACATAATTCCTAACAAAGTTTTGACACAGATTCCCAATTCGGGCATTCAGAACATATAGCACGTTGCTGTAAGCAAGCACATTCTCATTCAAAGTTGCAAGTTACTATGTAGGAACAAGTTTGTATAGGTATTTCAAAGATGCCCAGAACTGAGCTAAACTTGGTATGTGTCCAACTCCTAGAAATAACTTCATGCCCCATCACCCTTACTTCCAGCTAGTAAGGATCACATAATTCCTAACAAAGTTTTGACACAGATTCCCAATTCAGGCATTCAGAACATATAGCACGTTGCTGTAAGCAAGCACATTCTCATTCAAAGTTGCAAGTTACTATGTAGGAACAAGTTTGTATAGGTATTTCAAAGATGCCCAGAACTGAGCTAAACTTGGTATGTGTCCAACTCCTAGAAATAACTTCATGCCCCATCTCCCTTACTTCCAGCTAGTAAGGATCACATAATTCCTAACAAAGTTTTGACACAGATTCCCAATTCGGGCATTCAGAACATATAGCACGTTGCTGTAAGCAAGCAGATTCTCATTCAAAGATGCAAGTTACTATGTAGGAACAAGTTTGTATAGGTATTTCAAAGATGCCCAGAACTGAGCTAAACTTGGTATGTGTCCAACTCCTAGAAATAACTTCATGCCCCATCTCCCTTACTTCCAGCTAGTAAGGATCACATAATTCCTAACAAAGTTTTGACACAGATTGCCAATTCGGGCATTCAGAACATATAGCACGTTGCTGTAAGCAAGCAGATTCTCATTCAAAGATGCAAGTTACTATGTAGGAACAAGTTTGTATAGGTATTTCAAAGATGCCCAGAACTGAGCTAAACTTGGTATGTGTCCAACTCCTAGAAATAACTTCATGCTTCATCTCCCTTACTTCCAGCTAGTAAGGATCACATAATTCCTAACAAAGTTTTGACACAGATTCCCAAATCGGGCATTCAGAACATATAGCACGTTGCTGCAAGCAAGCACATTCTCATTCAAAGTTGCAAGTTACTAGGTAGGAACAAGTTTCTATAGGTATTTCAAAGATGCCCAGAACTGAGCTAAACTTGGTATGTGTCCAACTCCTAGAAATAACTTCATGCCCCATCTCCCTTACTTCCAGCTAGTAAGGATCACATAATTCCTAACAAAGTTTTGACACAGATTCCCAATTCGGGCATTCAGAACATATAGCACGTTGCTGTAAGCAAGCATATTTTCATTCAAAGTTGCAAGTTACTATGTAGGAACAAGTTTGTATAGGTATTTCAAAGATGCCCAGAACTGAGCTAAACTTGGTATGTGTCAAACTCCTAGAAATAACTTCATGCCCCATCTCCCTTACTTCCAGCTAGTAAGGATCACATAATTCCTAACAAAGTTTTGACACAGATTCCCAAATCGGGCATTCAGAACATATAGCACGTTGCTGTAAGCAAGCACATTCTCATTCAAAGTTGCAAGTTACTAGGTACGAACAAGTTTGTATAGGTATTTCAAAGATGCCCAGAACTGAGCTAAACTTGGTATGTGTCCAACTCCTAGAAATAACTTCATGCCCCATCTCCCTTACTTCCAGCTAGTAAGGATCACATAATTCCTAACAAAGTTTTGACACAGATTCCCAATTCGGGCATTCAGAACATATAGCACGTTGCTGTAAGCAAGCACATTTTCATTCAAAGTTGCAAGTTACTAGGTAGGAACAAGTTTGTATAGGTATTTCAAAGATGCTCAGAACTGAGCTAAACTTGGTATGTGTCCAACTCCTAGAAATAACTTCATGCCCCATCTCCTTTACTTCCAGCTAGTAAGGATCACATAATTCCTAACAAAGTTTTGACACAGATTCCCAATTCGGGCATTCAGAACATATAGCACGTTGCTGTAAGCAAGCACATTTTCATTCAAAGTTGCAAGTTACTATGTAGGAACAAGTTTGTATAGGTATTTCAAAGATGCCCAGAACTGAGCTAAACTTGGTATGTGTCCAACTCCTAGAAATAACTTCATGCCCCATCTCCCTTACTTCCAGCTAGTAAGGATCACATAATTCCTAACAAAGTTTTGACACAGATTCCCAATTCGGGCATTCAGAACATATAGCACGTTGCTGTAAGCAAGCACATTTTCATTCAAAGTTGCAATTACTATGTAGGAACAAGTTTGTATAGGTATTTCAAAGATGCCCAGAACTGAGCTAAACTTGGTATGTGTCCAACTCCTAGAAATAACTTCATGCCCCATCTCCCTTACTTCCAGCTAGTAAGGATCACATAATTCCTAACAAAGTTTTGACACAGATTCCCAATTCGGGCATTAAGAACATATAGCACGTTGCTGTAAGCAAGCAGATTCTCATTCAAAGATGCAAGTTACTATGTAGGAACAAGTTTGTATAGGTATTTCAAAGATGCCCAGAACTGAGCTAAACTTGGTATGTGTCCAACTCCTAGAAATAACTTCATGCCCCATCTCCCTTACTTCCAGCTAGTAGGGATCACATAATTCCTAACAAAGTTTTGACACAGATTGCCAATTCGGGCATTCAGAACATATAGCACGTTGCTGTAAGCAAGCACATTCTCATTCAAAGATGCAAGTTACTATGTAGGAACAAGTTTGTATAGGTATTTCAAAGATGCCCAGAACTGAGCTAAACTTGGTATGTGTCCAACTCCTAGAAATAACTTCATGCCCCATCGCCCTTACTTCCAGCTAGTAAGGATCACATAATTCCTAACAAAGTTTTGACACAGATTCCCAATTCGGGCATTCAGAACATATAGCACGTTGCTGTAAGCAAGCACATTCTCATTCAAAGATGCAAGTTACTATGTAGGAACAAGTTTGTACAGGTATTTCAAAGATGCCCAGAACTGAGCTAAACTTGGTATGTGTCCAACTCCTAGAAATAACTTCATGCTCCATCTCCCTTACTTCCAGCTAGTAAGGATCACATAATTCCTAACAAAGTTTTGACACAGATTCCCAATTCGGGCATTCAGAACATATAGCACGTTGCTGTAAGCAAGCACATTCTCATTCAAAGTTGCAAGTTACTATGTAGGAACAAGTTTGTATAGGTATTTCAAAGATGCCCAGAACTGAGCTAAACTTGGTATGTGTCCAACTCCTAGAAATAACTTCATGCCCCATCACCCTTACTTCCAGCTAGTAAGGATCACATAATTCCTAACAAAGTTTTGACACAGATTCCCAATTCAGGCATTCAGAACATATAGCACGTTGCTGTAAGCAAGCACATTCTCATTCAAAGTTGCAAGTTACTATGTAGGAACAAGTTTGTATAGGTATTTCAAAGATGCCCAGAACTGAGCTAAACTTGGTATGTGTCCAACTCTTAGAAATAACTTCATGCCCCATCTCCCTTACTTCCAGCTCGTAAGGATCACATAATTCCTAACAAAGTTTTGACACAGATTCCCAATTCGGGCATTCAGAACATATAGCACGTTGCTGTAAGCAAGCACATTCTTATTCAAAGATGCAAGTTACTATGTAGGAACAAGTTTGTATAGGTATTTCAAAGATGCCCAGAACTGAGCTAAACTTGGTATGTGTCCAACTCCTAGAAATATCTTCATGCCCCATCTCACTTACTTCCAGCTAGTAAGGATCACATAATTCCTAACAAAGTTTTGACACAGATTCCCAATTCGGGCATTCAGAACATATAGCACGTTGCTGTAAGCAAGCAGATTCTCATTCAAAGATTCAAGTTACTATGTAGGAACAAGTTTGTATAGGTATTTCAAAGATGCCCAGAACTGAGCTAAACTTGGTATGTGTCCAACTCCTAGAAATAACTTCATGCCCCATCTCCCTTACTTCCAGCTAGTAAGGATCACATAATTCCTAACAAAGTTTTGACACAGATTCCCAATTCGGGCATTCAGAACATATAGCACGTTGCTGTAAGCAAGCACATTTTCATTCAAAGTTGCAAGTTACTATGTAGGAACAAGTTTGTATAGGTATTTCAAAGATGCCCAGAACTGAGCTAAACTTGGTATGTGTCCAACTCCTAGAAATAACTTCATGCCCCATCTCCCTTACTTCCAGCTAGTAAGGATCACATAATTCCTAACAAAGTTTTCACACAGATTCCCAATTCGGGCATTCAGAACATATACCACGTTGCTGTAAGCAAGCAGATTCTCATTCAAAGATGCAAGTTACTATGTAGGAACAAGTTTGTATAGGTATTTCAAAGATGCCCAGAACTGAGCTAAACTTGGTATGTGTCCAACTCCTAGAAATAACTTCATGCCCCATCTCCCTTACTTCCAGCTAGTAAGAATCACATAATTCCTAACAAAGTTTTGACACAGATTGCCAATTCGGGCATTCAGAACATATAGCACGTTGCTGTAAGCAAGCACATTCTCATTCAAAGATGCAAGTTACTATGTAGGAACAAGTTTGTATAGGTATTTCAAAGATGCCCAGAACTGAGCTAAACTTGGTATGTGTCCAACTCCTAGAAATAACTTCATGCCCCATCTCCCTTACTTCCAGCTAGTAAGGATCACATAATTCCTAACAAAGTTTTGACACAGATTCCCAATTCGGGCATTCAGAACATATAGCACGTTGCTGCAAGCAAGCAGATTCTCATTCAAAGATGCAAGTTACTATGTAGGAACAAGTTTGTATAGGTATTTCAATGATGCCCAGAACTGAGCTAAACTTGGTATGTGTCCAACTCCTAGAAATAACTTCATGCCCCATCTCCCTTACTTCCAGCTAGTAAGGATCACATAATTCCTAACAAAGTTTTGACACAGATTCCCAATTCGGACATTTAGAACATATAGCACGTTGCTGTAAGCAAGCACATTCTCATTCAAAGTTGCAAGTTACTATGTAGGAACAAATTTGTATAGGAATTTCAAAGATGCCCAGAACTGAGCTAAACTTGGTATGTGTCCAACTCCTAGAAATAACTTCATGCCCCATCTCCCTTACTTCCAGCTAGTAAGGATCACATAATTCCTAACAAAGTTTTGACACAGATTCCCAATTCGGGCATTCAGAACATATAGCACGTTGCTGTAAGCAAGCACATTTTCATTCAAAGTTGCAAGTTACTATGTAGGAACAAGTTTGTATAGGTATTTCAAAGATGCCCAGAACTGAGCTAAACTTGGTATGTGTCCAACTCCTAGAAATAACTTCATGCCCCATCTCCCTTACATCCAGCTAGTAAGGATCACATAATTCCTAACAAAGTTTTGACACAGATTCTCAATTCGGGCATTCAGAACATATAGCACGTTGCTGTAAGCAAGCAGATTCTCATTCAAAGATGCAAGTTACTATGTAGGAACAAGTTTGTATAGGTATTTCAAAGATGCCCAGAACTGAGCTAAACTTGGTATGTGTCCAACTCCTAGAAATAACTTCATGCCCCATCTCCCTTACTTCCAGCTAGTAAGGATCACATAATTCCTAACAAAGTTTTGACACAGATTCCCAATTCGGGCATTCAGAACATATAGCACGTTGATGTAAGCAAGCACATTTTCATTCAAAGTTGCAAGTTACTATGTAGGAACAAGTTTGTATAGGTATTTCAAAGATGCCCAGAACTGAGCTAAACTTGGTATGTGTCCAACTCCTAGAAATAACTTCATGCCCCATCTCCCTTACTTCCAGCTAGTAAGGATCACATAATTCCTAACAAAGTTTTGACACAGATTCCCAATTCGGGCATTCAGAACATATAGCACGTTGCTGAAAGCAAGCAGATTCTCATTCAAAGATGCAAGTTACTATGTAGGAACAAGTTTGTATAGGTATTTCAAAGATGCCCAGAATTGAGCTAAAATTGGTATGTGTCCAACTCCTAGAAATAACTTCATGCCCCATCTCCCTTACTTCCAGCTAGTAAGGATCACATAATTCCTAACAAAGTTTTGACACAGATTCCCAATTCGGGCATTCAGAACATATAGCACGTTGCTGTAAGCAAGCACATTTTCATTCAAAGTTGCAAGTTACTATGTAGGAACAAGTTTGTATAGGTATTTCAAAGATGCCCAGAACTGAGCTAAACTTGGTATGTGTCCAACTCCTAGAAATAACTTCATGCCCCATCTCCCTTACTTCCAGCTAGTAAGGATCACATAATTCCTAACAAAGTTTTGACACAGATTCCCAATTCGGGCATTCAGAACATATAGCACGTTGCTGTAAGCAAGCACATTCTCATTCAAAGTTGCAAGTTACTATGTAGGAACAAGTTTGTAAAGGTATGTCAAAGATGCCCAGAACTGAGCTAAACTTGGTATGTGTCCAACTCCTAGAAATAACTTCATGCCCCATCTCCCTTACTTACAGCTAGTAAGGATCACATAATTCCTAACAAAGTTTTGACACAGATTCCCAATTCGGGCATTCAGAACATATAGCACGTTGCTGTAAGCAAGCAGATTCTCATTCAAAGATGCAAGTTACTATGTAGGAACAAGTTTGTATAGGTATTTCAAAGATGCCCAGAACTGAGCTAAACTTGGTATGTGTCCAACTCCTAGAAATAACTTCATGATTCATCTCCCTTACTTCCAGCTAGTAAGGATCACATAATTCCTAACAAAGTTATGACACAGATTCCCAATTCGGGCATTCAGAACATATAGCACGTTGCTGCAAGCAAGCACATTCTCATTCAAAGTTGCAAGTTACTAGGTAGGAACAAGTTTGTATAGGTATTTCAAAGATGCCTAGAACTGAGCTAAACTTGGTATGTGTCCAACTCCTAGAAATAACTTCATGCCCCATCTCCCTTACTTCCAGCTCGTAAGGATCACATAATTCCTAACAAAGTTTTGACACAGATTCCCAATTCGGGCATTCAGAACATATAGCACGTTGCTGTAAGCAAGCACATTTTCATTCAAAGTTGCAAGTTACTATGTAGGAACAAGTTTGTATAGGTATTTCAAAGATGCCCAGAACTGAGCTAAACTTGGTATGTGTCCAACTCCTAGAAATAACTTCATGCCCCATCTCCCTTACTTCCAGCTCGTAAGGATCACATAATTCCTAACAAAGTTTTGACACAGATTCCCAATTCGGGCATTCAGAACATATAGCACGTTGCTGTAAGCAAGCACATTCTCATTCAAAGATGCAAGTTACTATGTAGGAACAAGTTTGTATAGGTATTTCAAAGATGCCCAGAACTGAGCTAAACTTGGTATGTGTCCAACTCCTAGAAATAACTTCATGCCCCATCTCCCTTACTTCCAGCTAGTAAGGATCACATAATTCCTAACAAAGTTTTGACACAGATTCCCAATTCGGGCATTCAGAACATATAGCACGTTGCTGTAAGCAAGCACATTTTCATTCAAAGTTGCAAGTTACTATGTAGGAACAAGTTTGTATAGGAATTTCAAAGATGCCCAGAACTGAGCTAAACTTGGTATGTGTCCAACTCCTAGAAATAACTTCATGCCCCATCTCCCTTACTTCCAGCTAGTAAGGATCACATAATTCCTAACAAAGTTTTGACACAGATTCCCAATTCGGGCATTCAGAACATATAGCACGTTGCTGTAAGCAAGCACATTTTCATTCAAAGTTGCAAGTTACTATGTAGGAACAAGTTTGTATAGGTATTTCAAAGATGCCCAGAACTGAGCTAAACTTGGTATGTGTCCAACTCCTAGAAATAACTTCATGCCCCATCTCCCTTTCTTCCAGCTAGTAAGGATCACATAATTCCTAACAAAGTTTTGACACAGATTCTCAATTCGGGCATTCAGAACATATAGCACGTTGCTGTAAGCAAGCAGATTCTCATTCAAAGATGCAAGTTACTATGTAGGAACAAGTTTGTATAGGTATTTCAAAGATGCCCAGAACTGAGCTAAACTTGGTATGTGTCCAACTCCTAGAAATAACTTCATGCCCAATCTCCCTTACTTCCAGCTAGTAAGGATCACATAATTCCTAACAAAGTTTTGACACAGATTCCCAATTCGGGCATTCAGAACATATAGCACGTTGATGTAAGCAAGCACATTTTCATTCAAAGTTGCAAGTTACGATGTAGGAACAAGTTTGTATAGGTATTTCAAAGATGCCCAGAACTGAGCTAAACTTGGTATGTGTCCAACTCCTAGAAATAACTTCATGCCCCATCTCCCTTACTTCCAGCTAGTAAGGATCACATAATTCCTAACAAAGTTTTGACACAGATTCCCAATTCGGGCATTCAGAACATATAGCACGTTGCTGTAAGCAAGCAGATTCTCATTCAAAGATGCAAGTTACTATGTAGGAACAAGTTTGTATAGGTATTTCAAAGATGCCCAGAACTGAGCTAAACTTGGTATGTGTCCAACTCCTAGAAATAACTTCATGCCCCATCTCCCTTACTTCCAGCTAGTAAGGATCACATAATTCCTAACAAAGTTTTGACACAGATTCCCAATTCGGGCATTCAGAACATATAGCACGTTGCTGTAAGCAAGCACATTTTCATTCAAAGTTGCAAGTTACTATGTAGGAACAAGTTTATATAGGTATTTCAAAGATGCCCAGAAATGAGCTAAACTTGGTATGTGTCCAACTCCTAGAAATAACTTCATGCCCCATCTCCCTTACTTCCAGCTAGTAAGGATCACATAATTCCTAACAAAGTTTTGACACAGATTCCCAATTCGGGCTTTCAGAACATATAGCACGTTGCTGTAAGCAAGCACATTCTCATTCAAAGTTGCAAGTTACTATGTAGGAAGAAGTTTGTAAAGGTATTTCAAAGATGCCCAGAACTGAGCTAAACTTGGTATGTGTCCAACTCCTAGAAATAACTTCATGCCCCATCTCCCTTGCTTCCAGCTAGTATGGATCACATAATTCCTAACAAAGTTTTGACACAGATTCCCAATTCGGGCATTCAGAACATATAGCACGTTGCTGTAAGCAAGCACATTTTCATTCAAAGTTGCAAGTTACTATGTAGGAACAAGTTTGTATAGGTATTTCAAAGATGCCCAGAACTGAGCTAAACTTGGTATGTGTCCAACTCCTAGAAATAACTTCATGCCCCATCTCCCTTACTTCCAGCTAGTAAGGATCACATAATTCCTAACAAAGTTTTGACACAGATTCCCAATTCGGGCATTCAGAACATATAGCACGTTGCTGTAAGCAAGCACATTTTCATTCAAAGTTGCAAGTTACTAGGTAGGAACAAGTTTGTATAGGTATTTCAAAGATGCCCAGAACTGAGCTAAACTTGGTATGTGTCCAACTCCTAGAAATAACTTCATGCCCCATCTCCCTTACTTCCAGCTAGTAAGGATCACATAATTCCTAACAAAGTTTTGACACAGATTCCCAATTCGGGCATTCAGAACATATAGCACGTTGCTGTAAGCAAGCAGATTCTCATTCAAAGATGCAAGTTACTAGGTAGGAACAAGTTTGTATAGGTATTTCAAAGATGCCCAGAACTGAGCTAAACTTGGTATGTGTCCAACTCCTAGAAATAACTTCATGCCCCATCTCCCTTACTTCCAGCTAGTAAGGATCACATAATTCCTAACAAAGTTTTGACACAGATTCCCTATTCGGGCATTCAGAACATATAGCACGTTGCTGTAAGCAAGCACATTCTCATTCAAAGATGCAAGTTACTAGGTAGGAACAAGTTTGTATAGGTATTTCAAAGATGCCCAGAACTGAGCTAAACTTGGTATGTGTCCAACTCCTAGAAATAACTTCATGCCCCATCTCCCTTACTTCCAGCTAGTAAGGATCACATAATTCCTAACAAAGTTTTGACACAGATTCCCATTTCGGGCATTCAGAACATATGGCACGTTGCTGTAAGCAAGCACATTTTCATTCAAAGTTGCAAGTTACTATGTAGGAACAAGTTTGTATAGGTATTTCAAAGATGCCCAGAACTGAGCTAAACTTGGTATGTGTCCAACTCCTAGAAATAACTTCATGCCCCATCTCCCTTACTTCCAGCTAGTAAGGATCACATAATTCTTAACAAAGTTTTGACACAGATTCCCAAATCGGGCATTCAGAACATATGGCACGTTGCTGCAAGCAAGCACATTCTCATTCAAAGTTGCAAGTTACTATGTAGGAACAAGTTTGTATAGGTATTTCAAAGATGCCCAGAACTGAGCTAAACTTGGTATGTCTCCAACTCCAAGAAATATCTTCTTGCCCCATCTCCCTTACTTCCAGCTAGTAAGGATCACATAATTCCTAACAAAGTTTTGACACAGATTCCCAATTCGGGCATTCAGAACATATAGCACGTTGCTGTAAGCAAGCACATTCTCATTCAAAGTTGCAAGTTACTATGTAGGAACAAGTTTGTATAGGTATTTCAAAGATGCCCAGAACTGAGCTAAACTTGGTATGTGTCCAACTCCTAAAAATAACTTCATGCCCCATCTCCCTTACTTCCAGCTCGTAAGGATCACATAATTCCTAACAAAGTTTTGACACAGATTCCCAATTCGGGCATTCAGAACATATAGCACGTTTCTGTAAGCAAGCACATTCTTATTCAAAGATGCAAGTTACTATGTAGGAACAAGTTTGTATAGGTATTTCAAAGATGCCCAGAACTGAGCTAAACTTGGTATGTGTCCAACTCCTAGAAATAACTTCATGCCCCATCTCCCTTACTTCCAGCTAGTAAGGATCACATAATTCCTAACAAAGTTTTGACACAGATTCCCAATTCGGGCATTCAGAACATATAGCACGTTGCTGTAAGCAAGCAGATTCTCATTCAAAGATGCAAGTTACTATGTAGGAACAAGTTTGTATAGGTATTTCAAAGATGCCCAGAACTGAGCTAAACTTGGTATGTGTCCAACTCCTAGAAATAACTTCATGCCCCATCTCCCTTACTTCCAGCTAGTAAGGATCACATAATTCCTAACAAAGTTTTGACACAGATTGCCAATTCGGGCATTCAGAACATATAGCACGTTGCTGTAAGCAAGCACATTCTCATTCAAAGATGCAAGTTACTATGTAGGAACAAGTTTCTATAGGTATTTCAAAGATGCCCAGAACTTAGCTAAACTTGGTATGTGTCCAACTCCTAGAAATTACTTCATGCTTCATCTCCCTTACTTCCAGCTAGTAAGGATCACATAATTCCTAACAAAGTTTTGACACAGATTCCCAAATCGGGCATTCAGAACATATAGCACGTTGTTGCAAGCAAGCACATTCTCATTCAAAGTTGCAAGTTACTAGGTAGGAACAAGTTTGTATAGGTATTTCAAAGATGCCCAGAACTGAGCTAAACTTGGTATGTGTCCAACTCCTAGAAATAACTTCATGCCCCATCTCCCTTACTTCCAGCTAGTAAGGATCACATAATTCCTAACAAAGTTTTGACACAGATTCCCACTTCGGGCATTCAGAACATATAGCACGTTGCTGTAAGCAAGCACATTTTCATTCAAAGTTGCAAGTTACTAGGTAGGAACAAGTTTGTATAGGTATTTCAAAGATGCCCAGAACTGAGCTAAACTTGGTATGTGTCCAACTCCTAGAAATAACTTCATGCCCCATCTCCCTTACTTCCAGCTAGTAAGGATCACATAATTCCTAACAAAGTTTTGACACAGATTCCCAAATCGGGCATTCAGAACATATGGCACGTTGCTGCAAGCAAGCACATTCTCATTCAAAGTTGCAAGTTACTATGTAGGAACTAGTTTGTATAGGTATTTCAAAGATGCCCAGAACTGGGCTAAACTTGGTATGTCTCCAACTCCAAGAAATATCTTCTTGCCCCATCTCCCTTACTTCCAGCTAGTAAGGATCACATAATTCCTAACAAAGTTTTGACACAGATTCCCAATTCGGGCATTCAGAACATATAGCACGTTGCTGCAAGCAAGCACATTCTCATTCAAAGTTGCAAGTTACTATGTAGGAACAAGTTTGTATAGGTATTTCAAAGATGCCCAGAACTGAGCTAAACTTGGTATGTGTCCAACTCCTAGAAATAACTTCATGCCCCATCTCCCTTACTTCCAGCTCGTAAGGATCACATAATTCCTAACAAAGTTTTGACACAGATTCCCAATTCGGGCATTCGGAACATATAGCACGTTGCTGTAAGCAAGCACATTCTTATTCAAAGATGCAAGTTACTATGTAGGAACAAGTTTGTATAGGTATTTCAAAGATGCCCAGAACTGAGCTAAACTTGGTATGTGTTCAACTCCTAGAAATAACTTCATGCCCCATCTCCCTTACTTCCAGCTAGTAAGGATCACATATTTCCTAACAAAGTTTTGACACAGATTCCCAATTCGGGCATTCAGAACATATAGCACCTTGCTGTAAGCAAGCACATTCTCATTCAAAGATGCAAGTTACTATGTAGGAACAAGTTTGTATAGGTATTTCAAAGATGCCCAGAACTGAGCTAAACTTGGTATGTGTCCAACTCCTAGAAATAACTTCATGCCCCATCTCCCTTACTTCCAGCTAGTAAGGATCACATAATTCCTAACAAAGTTTTGACACAGATTCCCAATTCGGGCATTCAGAACATATAGTACGTTGCTGTAAGCAAGCACATTCTCATTCAAAGATGCAAGTTACTATGTAGGAACAAGTTTGTATAGGTATTTCAAAGATGCCCAGAACTGAGCTAAACTTGGTATGTGTCCAACTCCTAGAAATAACTTCATGCCCCATCTCCCTTACTTCCAGCTAGTAAGGATCACATAATTCCTAACAAAGTTTTGACACAGATTCCCTATTCGGGCATTCAGAACATATAGCACGTTGCTGCAAGCAAGCACATTCTCATTCAAAGTTGCAAGTTACTATGTAGGAACAAGTTTGTATAGGTATTTCAAAGATGCCCAGAACTGAGCTAAACTTGGTATGTGTCCAACTCCCAGAAATAACTTCATGCTCCATCTCCCATACTTCCAGCTAGTAAGGATCACAAAATTCCTAACAAAGTTTTGACACAGATTCCCAATTCGGACATTTAGAACATATAGCACGTTGCTGTAAGCAAGCACATTCTCATTCAAAGTTGCAAGTTACTATGTAGGAACAAGTTTGTATAGGAATTTCAAAGATGCCCAGAACTGAGCTAAACTTGGTATGTGTCCAACTCCTAGAAATAACTTCATGCCCCATCTCCCTTACTTCCAGCTAGTAAGGATCACATAATTCCTAACAAAGTTTTGACACAGATTCCCAATTCGGGCATTCAGAACATATAGCACGTTGCTGTAAGCAAGCACATTTTCATTCAAAGTTGCAAGTTACTATGTAGGGACAAGTTTGTATAGGTATTTCAAAGATGCCCAGAACTGAGCTAAACTTGGTATGTGTCCAACTCCTAGAAATAACTTCATGCCCCATCTCCCTTACTTCCAGCTAGTAAGGATCACATAATTCCTAACAAAGTTTTGACACAGATTCTCAATTCGGGCATTCAGAACATATAGCACGTTGCTGTAAGCAAGCAGATTCTCATTCAAAGATGCAAGTTACTATGTAGGAACAAGTTTGTATAGGTATTTCAAAGATGCCCAGAACTGAGCTAAACTTGGTATGTGTCCAACTCCTAGAAATAACTTCATGCCCCATCTCCCTTACTTCCAGCTAGTAAGGATCACATAATTCCTAACAAAGTTTTGACACAGATTCCCAATTCGGGCATTCAGAACATATAGCACGTTGATGTAAGCAAGCACAGTTTCATTCAAAGTTGCAAGTTACTATGTAGGAACAAGTTTGTATAGGTATTTCAAAGATGCCCAGAACTGAGCTAAAATTGGTATGTGTCCAACTCCTAGAAATAACTTCATGCCCCATCTCCCTTACTTCCAGCTAGTAAGGATCACATAATTCCTAACAAAGTTTTGACACAGATTCCCAATTCGGGCATTCAGAACATATAGCACGTTGCTGTAAGCAAGCAGATTCTCATTCAAAGATGCAAGTTACTATGTAGGAACAAGTTTGTATAGGTATTTCAAAGATGCCCAGAACTGAGCTAAAATTGGTATGTGTCCAACTCCTAGAAATAACTTCATGCCCCATCTCCCTTACTTCCAGCTAGTAAGGATCACATAATTCCTAACAAAGTTTTGACACAGATTCCCAATTCGGGCATTCAGAACATATAGCACGTTGCTGTAAGCAAGCACATTTTCATTCAAAGTTGCAAGTTACTATGTAGGAACAAGTTTGTATAGGTATTTCAAAGATGCCCAGAACTGAGCTAAACTTGGTATGTGTCCAACTCCTAGAAATAACTTCATGCCCCATCTCCCTTACTTCCAGCTAGTAAGGATCACATAATTCCTAACAAAGTTTTGACACAGATTCCCAATTCGGGCATTCAGAACATATAGCACGTTGCTGTAAGCAAGCACATTCTCATTCAAAGTTGCAAGTTACTATGTAGGAACAAGTTTGTAAAGGTATTTCAAAGATGCCCAGAACTGAGCTAAACTTGGTATGTGTCCAACTCCTAGAAATAACTTCATGCCCCATCTCCCTTACTTCCAGCTAGTAAGGATCACATAATTCCTAACAAAGTGTTGACACAGATTCCCAATTCGGGCATTCAGAACATATAGCACGTTGCTGTAAGCAAGCAGATTCTCATTCAAAGATGCAAGTTACTAGGTAGGAACAAGTTTGTATAGGTATTTCAAAGATGCCCAGAACTGAGCTAAACTTGGTATGTGTCCAACTCCTAGAAATAACTTCATGCCCCATCTCCCTTACTTCCAGCTAGTAAGGATCACATAATTCCTAACAAAGTTTTGACACAGATTGCCAATTCGGGCATTCAGAACATATAGCACGTTGCTGTAAGCAAGCACATTCTCATTCAAAGATGCAAGTTACTATGTAGGAACAAGTTTGTATAGGTATTTCAAAGATGCCCAGAACTGAGCTAAACTTGGTATGTGTCCAACTCCTAGAAATAACTTCATGCTTCATGTCCCTTACTTCCAGCTAGTAAGGATCACATAATTCCTAACAAAGATTTGACACAGATTCCCAAATCGGGCATTCAGAACATATAGCATGTTGCTGCAAGCAAGCACATTCTCATTCAAAGTTGCAAGTTACTATGTAGGAACAAGTTTGTATAGGTATTTCAAAGATGCCCAGAACTGAGCTAAACTTGGTATGTGTCCAACTCCTAGAAATAACTTCATGCCCCATCTCCCTTACTTCCAGCTAGTAAGGATCACATAATTCCTAACAAAGTTTTGACACAGATTGCCAATTCGGGCATTCAGAACATATAGCACGTTGCTGTAAGCAAGCACATTTTCATTCAAAGTTGCAAGTTACTATGTAGGAACAAGTTTGTATAGGTATTTCAAAGATGCCCAGAACTGAGCTAAACTTGGTATGTGTCCAACTCCTAGAAATAACTTCATGCCCCATCTCCCGTACTTCCAGCTAGTAAGGATCACATAATTCCTAACAAAGTTTTGACACAGATTCCCAATTCGGGCATTCAGAACATATAGCACGTTGCTGTAAGCAAGCACATTTTCATTCAAAGTTGCAAGTTACTAGGTAGGAACAAGTTTGTATAGGTATTTCAAAGATGCCCAGAACTGAGCTAAACTTGGTATGTGTCCAACTCCTAGAAATAACTTCATGCCCCATCTCCCTTACTTCCAGCTAGTAAGGATCACATAATTCCTAACGAAGTTTTGACACAGATTCCCTATTCGGGCATTCAGAACATATAGCACGTTGCTGTAAGAAAGCACATTCTCATTCAAAAATGCAAGTTACTAGGTAGGAACAAGTTTGTATAGGTATTTCAAAGATGCCCAGAACTGAGCTAAACTTGGTATGTGTCCAACTCCTAGAAATAACTTCATGCCCCATCTCCCTTACTTCCAGCTAGTAAGGATCACATAATTCCTAACAAAATTTTGACACAGATTCCCAAATCGGGCATTCAGAACATATAGCACGTTGCTGCAAGCAAGCACATTCTCATTCAAAGTTGCAAGTTACTATGTAGGAACAAGTTTGTATAGGTATTTCAAAGATGCCCAGAACTGAGCTAAACTTGGTATGTGTCCAACTCCTAGAAATAACTTCATGCCCCATCTCCCTTACTTCCAGCTAGTAAGGATCACATAATTCCTAACAAAGTTTTGACACAGATTCCCAATTCGGGCATTCAGAACATATAGCACGTTGCTGCAAGCAAGCACATTCTCATTCAAAGTTGCAAGTTACTATGTAGGAACAAGTTTGTATAGGTATTTCAAAGATGCCCAGAACTGAGCTAAACTTGGTATGTGTCCAACTCCTAGAAATAACTTCATGCCCCATCTCCCTTACTTCCAGCTAGTAAGGATCACATAATTCCTAACAAAGTTTTGACACAGATTCCCAATTCGGGCATTCAGAACATATAGCACGTTGCTGTAAGCAAGCACATTTTCATTCAAAGTTGCAAGTTACTAGGTAGGAACAAGTTTGTATAGGTATTTCAAAGATGCCCAGAACTGAGCTAAACTTGGTATGTGTCCAACTCCTAGAAATAACTTCATGCCCCATCTCCCTTACTTCCAGCTAGTAAGGATCACATAATTCCTAACAAAGTTTTGACACAGATTCCCAATTCGGGCATTCAGAACATATAGCACGTTGCTGTAAGCAAGCACATTTTCATTCAAAGATGCAAGTTACTATGTAGGAACAAGTTTGTATAGGTATTTCAAAGATGCCCAGAACTGAGCTAAACTTGGTATGTGTCCAACTCCTAGAAATAACTTCATGCCCCATCTCCCTTACTTCCAGCTAGTAAGGATCACATAATTCCTAACAAAGTTTTGACACAGATTCCCAATTCGGGCATTCAGAACATATAGCACATTGCTGTAAGCAAGCAGATTCTCATTCAAAGATGCAAGTTACTAGGTAGGAACAAGTTTGTATAGGTATTTCAAAGATGCCCAGAACTGAGCTAAACTTGGTATGTGTCCAACTCCTAGAAATAACTTCATGCCCCATCTCCCTTATTTCCAGCTAGTAAGGATCACATAATTCCTAACAAAGTTTTGACACAGATTCCCTATTCGGGCATTCAGAACATATAGCACGTTGCTGTAAGCAAGCACATTCTCATTCAAAGATGCAAGTTACTAGGTAGGAACAAGTTTGTATAGGTATTTCAAAGATGCCCAGAACTGAGCTAAACTTGGTATGTGTCCAACTCCTAGAAATAACTTCATGCCCCATCTCCCTTACTTCCAGCTAGTAAGGATCACATAATTCCTAACAAAATTTTGACACAGATTCCCAAATCGGGCATTCAGAACATATAGCACGTTGCTGCAAGCAAGCACATTCTCATTCAAAGTTGCAAGTTACTATGTAGGAACAAGTTTGTATAGGTATTTCAAAGATGCCCAGAACTGAGCTAAACTTGGTATGTGTCCAACTCCTAGAAATAACTTCATGCCCCATCTCCCTTACTTCCAGCTAGTAAGGATCACATAATTCCTAACAAAGTTTTGACACAGATTCCCAATTCGGGCATTCAGAACATATAGCACGTTGCTGTAAGCAAGCACATTCTCATTCAAAGTTGCAAGTTACTATGTAGAAACAAGTTTGTATAGGTATTTCAAAGATGCCCAGAACTGAGCTAAACTTGGTATGTGTCCAACTCCTAGAAATAACTTCATGCCCCATCTCCCTTACTTCCAGCTAGTAAGGATCACATAATTCCTAACAAAGTTTTGACACAGATTCCCAATTCGGGCATTCAGAACATATAGCACGTTGCTGTAAGCAAGCACATTCTCATTCAAAGTTGCAAGTTACTAGGTAGGAACAAGTTTGTATAGGTATTTCAAAGATGCCCAGAACTGAGCTAAACTTGGTATGTGTCCAACTCCTAGAAATAACTTCATGCCCCATCTCCCTTACTTCCAGCTAGTAAGGATCACATAATTCCTAACAAAGTTTTGACACAGATTCCCAATTCGGGCATTCAGAACATATAGCACGTTGCTGTAAGCAAGCACATTTTCATTCAAAGATGCAAGTTACTAGGTAGGAACAAGTTTGTATAGGTATTTCAAAGATGCCCAGAACTGAGCTAAACTTGGTATGTGTCCAACTCCTAGAAATAACTTCATGCCCCATCTCCCTTACTTCCAGCTAGTAAGGATCACATAATTCCTAACAAAGTTTTGACACAGATTCCCAATTCGGGCATTCAGAACATATAGCACATTGCTGTAAGCAAGCAGATTCTCATTCAAAGATGCAAGTTACTAGGTAGGAACAAGTTTGTATAGGTATTTCAAAGATGCCCAGAACTGAGCTAAACTTGGTATGTGTCCAACTCCTAGAAATAACTTCATGCCCCATCTCCCTTACTTCCAGCTAGTAAGGATCACATAATTCCTAACAAAGTTTTGACACAGATTCCCAATTCGGGCATTCAGAACATATAGCACGTTGCTGTAAGCAAGCACATTTTCATTCAAAGTTGCAAGTTACTAGGTAGGAACAAGTTTGTATAGGTATTTCAAAGATGCCCAGAACTGAGCTAAACTTGGTATGTGTCCAACTCCTAGAAATAACTTCATGCCCCATCTCCCGTACTTCCAGCTAGTAAGGATCACATAATTCCTAACAAAGTTTTGACACAGATTCCCAATTCGGGCATTCAGAACATATAGCACGTTGCTGTAAGCAAGCACATTTTCATTCAAAGTTGCAAGTTACTAGGTAGGAACAAGTTTGTATAGGTATTTCAAAGATGCCCAGAACTGAGCTAAACTTGGTATGTGTCCAACTCCTAGAAATAACTTCATGCCCCATCTCCCTTACTTCCAGCTAGTAAGGATCACATAATTCCTAACAAAGTTTTGACACAGATTCCCAATTCGGGCATTCAGAACATATAGCACGTTGCTGTAAGCAAGCACATTTTCATTCAAAGATGCAAGTTACTATGTAGGAACAAGTTTGTATAGGTATTTCAAAGATGCCCAGAACTGAGCTAAACTTGGTATGTGTCCAACTCCTAGAAATAACTTCATGCCCCATCTCCCTTACTTCCAGCTAGTAAGGATCACATAATTCCTAACAAAGTTTTGACACAGATTCCCAATTCGGGCATTCAGAACATATAGCACATTGCTGTAAGCAAGCAGATTCTCATTCAAAGATGCAAGTTACTAGGTAGGAACAAGTTTGTATAGGTATTTCAAAGATGCCCAGAACTGAGCTAAACTTGGTATGTGTCCAACTCCTAGAAATAACTTCATGCCCCATCTCCCTTACTTCCAGCTAGTAAGGATCACATAATTCCTAACAAAGTTTTGACACAGATTCCCTATTCGGGCATTCAGAACATATAGCACGTTGCTGTAAGCAAGCACATTCTCATTCAAAGATGCAAGTTACTAGGTAGGAACAAGTTTGTATAGGTATTTCAAAGATGCCCAGAACTGAGCTAAACTTGGTATGTGTCCAACTCCTAGAAATAACTTCATGCCCCATCTCCCTTACTTCCAGCTAGTAAGGATCACATAATTCCGAACAAAATTTTGACACAGATTCCCAAATCGGGCATTCAGAACATATAGCACGTTGCTGCAAGCAAGCACATTCTCATTCAAAGTTGCAAGTTACTATGTAGGAACAAGTTTGTATAGGTATTTCAAAGATGCCCAGAACTGAGCTAAACTTGGTATGTGTCCAACTCCTAGAAATAACTTCATGCCCCATCTCCCTTACTTCCAGCTAGTAAGGATCACATAATTCCTAACAAAGTTTTGACACAGATTCCCAATTCGGGCATTCAGAACATATAGCACGTTGCTGTAAGCAAGCACATTCTCATTCAAAGTTGCAAGTTACTATGTAGAAACAAGTTTGTATAGGTATTTCAAAGATGCCCAGAACTGAGCTAAACTTGGTATGTGTCCAACTCCTAGAAATAACTTCATGCCCCATCTCCCTTACTTCCAGCTAGTAAGGATCACATAATTCCTAACAAAGTTTTGACACAGATTCCCAATTCGGGCATTCAGAACATATAGCACGTTGCTGTAAGCAAGCACATTTTCATTCAAAGTTGCAAGTTACTAGGTAGGAACAAGTTTGTATAGGTATTTCAAAGATGCCCAGAACTGAGCTAAACTTGGTATGTGTCCAACTCCTAGAAATAACTTCATGCCCCATCTCCCTTACTTCCAGCTAGTAAGGATCACATAATTCCTAACAAAGTTTTGACACAGATTCCCAATTCGGGCATTCAGAACATATAGCACGTTGCTGTAAGCAAGCACATTTTCATTCAAAGATGCAAGTTACTATGTAGGAACAAGTTTGTATAGGTATTTCAAAGATGCCCAGAACTGAGCTAAACTTGGTATGTGTCCAACTCCTAGAAATAACTTCATGCCCCATCTCCCTTACTTCCAGCTAGTAAGGATCACATAATTCCTAACAAAGTTTTGACACAGATTCCCAATTCGGGCATTCAGAACATATAGCACATTGCTGTAAGCAAGCAGATTCTCATTCAAAGATGCAAGTTACTAGGTAGGAACAAGTTTGTATAGGTATTTCAAAGATGCCCAGAACTGAGCTAAACTTGGTATGTGTCCAACTCCTAGAAATAACTTCATGCCCCATCTCCCTTACTTCCAGCTAGTAAGGATCACATAATTCCTAACAAAGTTTTGACACAGATTCCCAATTCGGGCATTCAGAACATATAGCACGTTGCTGTAAGCAAGCACATTTTCATTCAAAGTTGCAAGTTACTAGGTAGGAACAAGTTTGTATAGGTATTTCAAAGATGCCCAGAACTGAGCTAAACTTGGTATGTGTCCAACTCCTAGAAATAACTTCATGCCCCATCTCCCGTACTTCCAGCTAGTAAGGATCACATAATTCCTAATAAAGTTTTGACACAGATTCCCAATTCGGGCATTCAGAACATATAGCACGTTGCTGTAAGCAAGCACATTTTCATTCAAAGTTGCAAGTTACTAGGTAGGAACAAGTTTGTATAGGTATTTCAAAGATGCCCAGAACTGAGCTAAACTTGGTATGTGTCCAACTCCTAGAAATAACTTCATGCCCCATCTCCCTTACTTCCAGCTAGTAAGGATCACATAATTCCTAACAAAGTTTTGACACAGATTCCCAATTCGGGCATTCAGAACATATAGCACGTTGCTGTAAGCAAGCAGATTTTCATTCAAAGATGCAAGTTACTAGGTAGGAACAAGTTTGTATAGGTATTTCAAAGATGCCCAGAACTGAGCTAAACTTGGTATGTGTCCAACTCCTAGAAATAACTTCATGCCCCATCTCCCTTACTTCCAGCTAGTAAGGATCACATAATTCCTAACAAAGTTTTGACACAGATTCCCAATTCGGGCATTCAGAACATATAGCACATTGCTGTAAGCAAGCAGATTCTCATTCAAAGATGCAAGTTACTAGGTAGGAACAAGTTTGTATAGGTATTTCAAAGATGCCCAGAACTGAGCTAAACTTGGTATGTGTCCAACTCCTAGAAATAACTTCATGCCCCATCTCCCTTACTTCCAGCTAGTAAGGATCACATAATTCCTAACAAAGTTTTGACACAGATTCCCTATTCGGGCACTCAGAACATATAGCACGTTGCTGTAAGCAAGCACATTCTCATTCAAAGATGCAAGTTACTAGGTAGGAACAAGTTTGTATAGGTATTTCAAAGATGCCCAGAACTGAGCTAAACTTGGTATGTGTCCAACTCCTAGAAATAACTTCATGCCCCATCTCCCTTACTTCCAGCTAGTAAGGATCACATAATTCCTAACGAAGTTTTGACACAGATTCCCTATTCGGGCATTCAGAACATATAGCACGTTGCTGTAAGAAAGCACATTCTCATTCAAAAACGCAAGTTACTAGGTAGGAACAAGTTTGTATAGGTATTTCAAAGATGCCCAGAACTGAGCTAAACTTGGTATGTGTCCAACTCCTAGAAATAACTTCATGCCCCATCTCCCTTACTTCCAGCTAGTAAGGATCACATAATTCCTAACAAAATTTTGACACAGATTCCCAAATCGGGCATTCAGAACATATAGCACGTTGCTGCAAGCAAGCACATTCTCATTCAAAGTTGCAAGTTACTATGTAGGAACAAGTTTGTATAGGTATTTCAAAGATGCCCAGAACTGAGCTAAACTTGGTATGTGTCCAACTCCTAGAAATAACTTCATGCCCCATCTCCCTTACTTCCAGCTAGTAAGGATCACATAATTCCTAACAAAGTTTTGACACAGATTCCCAATTCGGGCATTCAGAACATATAGCACGTTGCTGTAAGCAAGCACATTCTCATTCAAAGTTGCAAGTTACTATGTAGGAACAAGTTTGTATAGGTATTTCAAAGATGCCCAGAACTGAGCTAAACTTGGTATGTGTCCAACTCCTAGAAATAACTTCATGCCCCATCTCCCTTACTTCCAGCTAGTAAGGATCACATAATTCCTAACAAAGTTTTGACACAGATTCCCAATTCGGGCATTCAGAACATATAGCACGTTGCTGTAAGCAAGCACATTTTCATTCAAAGTTGCAAGTTACTAGGTAGGAACAAGTTTGTATAGGTATTTCAAAGATGCCCAGAACTGAGCTAAACTTGGTATGTGTCCAACTCCTAGAAATAACTTCATGCCCCATCTCCCTTACTTCCAGCTAGTAAGGATCACATAATTCCTAACAAAGTTTTGACACAGATTCCCAATTCGGGCATTCAGAACATATAGCACGTTGCTGTAAGCAAGCACATTTTCATTCAAAGATGCAAGTTACTATGTAGGAACAAGTTTGTATAGGTATTTCAAAGATGCCCAGAACTGAGCTAAACTTGGTATGTGTCCAACTCCTAGAAATAACTTCATGCCCCATCTCCCTTACTTCCAGCTAGTAAGGATCACATAATTCCTAACAAAGTTTTGACACAGATTCCCAATTCGGGCATTCAGAACATATAGCACATTGCTGTAAGCAAGCAGATTCTCATTCAAAGATGCAAGTTACTAGTTAGGAACAAGTTTGTATAGGTATTTCAAAGATGCCCAGAACTGAGCTAAACTTGGTATGTGTCCAACTCCTAGAAATAACTTCATGCCCCATCTCCCTTACTTCCAGCTAGTAAGGATCACATAATTCCTAACAAAGTTTTGACACAGATTCCCTATTCGGGCATTCAGAACATATAGCACGTTGCTGTAAGCAAGCACATTCTCATTCAAAGATGCAAGTTACTAGGTAGGAACAAGTTTGTATAGGTATTTCAAAGATGCCCAGAACTGAGCTAAACTTGGTATGTGTCCAACTCCTAGAAATAACTTCATGCCCCATCTCCCTTACTTCCAGCTAGTAAGGATCACATAATTCCTAACAAAATTTTGACACAGATTCCCAAATCGGGCATTCAGAACATATAGCACGTTGCTGCAAGCAAGCACATTCTCATTCAAAGTTGCAAGTTACTATGTAGGAACAAGTTTGTATAGGTATTTCAAAGATGCCCAGAACTGAGCTAAACTTGGTATGTGTCCAACTCCTAGAAATAACTTCATGCCCCATCTCCCTTACTTCCAGCTAGTAAGGATCACATAATTCCTAACAAAGTTTTGACACAGATTCCCAATTCGGGCATTCAGAACATATAGCACGTTGCTGTAAGCAAGCACATTCTCATTCAAAGTTGCAAGTTACTATGTAGGAACAAGTTTGTATAGGTATTTCAAAGATGCCCAGAACTGAGCTAAACTTGGTATGTGTCCAACTCCTAGAAATAACTTCATGCCCCATCTCCCTTACTTCCAGCTCGTAAGGATCACATAATTCCTAACAAAGTTTTGACACAGATTCCCAATTCGGGCATTCATAACATATAGCACGTTGCTGTAAGCAAGCACATTCTCATTCAAAGTTGCAAGTTACTATGTAGGAACAAGTTTGTATAGGTATTTCAAAGATGCCCAGAACTGAGCTAAACTTGGTATGTGTCCATCTCCTAGAAATAACTTCATGCCCCATCTCCCTTACTTCCAGCTAGTAAGGATCACATAATTCCTAACAAAGATTTGACACAGATTCCCAATTCGGGCATTCAGAACATATAGCACGTTGCTGTAACCAAGCAGATTTTCATTCAAAGATGCAAGTTACTATGTAGGAACAAGTTTGTATAGGTATTTCAAAGATGCCCAGAACTGAGCTAAACTTGGTATGTGTCCAACTCCTAGAAATAACTTCATGCCCCATCTCCCTTACTTCCAGCTAGTAAGGATCACATAATTCCTAACAAAGTTTTGACACAGATTCCCAATTCGGGCATTCAGAACATATAGCACGTTGCTGTAAGCAAGCACATTTTCATTCAAAGTTGCAAGTTACTATGTAGGAACAAGTTTGTATAGGTATTTCAAAGATGCCCAGAACTGAGCTAAACTTGGTATGTGTCCAACTCCTAGAAATAACTTCATGCCCCATCTCACTTACTTCCAGCTAGTAAGGATCACCTAATTCCTAACAAAGTTTTAACACAGATTCCCAATTCGGGCATTCAGAACATATAGCACGTTGCTGTAAGCAAGCAGATTCTCATTCAAAGATGCAAGTTACTATGTAGGAACAAGTTTGTATAGGTACTTCAAAGATGCCCAGAACTGAGCTAAACTTGGTATGTGTCCAACTCCTAGAAATAACTTCATGCCCCATCTCCCTTACTTCCAGCTAGTAAGGATCACATAATTCCTAACAAAGTTTTGACACAGATTGCCAATTCGGGCATTCAGAACATATAGCACGTTGCTGTAAGCAAGCACATTCTCATTCAAAGATGCAAGTTACTATGTAGGAACAAGTTTGTATAGGTATTTCAAAGATGCCCAGAACTGAGCTAAACTTGGTGTGTGTCCAACTCCTAGAAATAACTTCATGCCCCATCTCCCTTACTTCCAGCTAGTAAGGATCACATAATTCCTAACAAAGTTTTGACACAGATTCCCTATTCGGGCATTCAGAACATATAGCACGTTGCTGTAAGCAAGCACATTCTCATTCAAAGATGCAAGTTACTATGTAGGAACAAGTTTGTATAGGTATTTCAAAGATGCCCAGAACTGAGCTAAACTTGGTATGTGTCCAACTCCTAGAAATAACTTCATGCCCCATCTCCCTTACTTCCAGCTAGTAAGGATCACATAATTCCTAACAAAGTTTTGACACAGATTCCCTTTTCGGGCATTCAGAACACATAGCACGTTGATGTAAGCAAGCACATTTTCATTCAAAGTTGCAAATTACTATGTAGGAACAAGTTTGTATAGGTATTTCAAAGATGCCCAGAACTGAGCTAAACTTGGTATGTGTCCAACTCCTAGAAATAACTTCATGCCCCATCTCCCTTACTTCCAGCTAGTAAGGATCACATAATTCCTAACAAAGTTTTGACACAGATTCCCAATTAGGGCATTCAGAACATATAGCACGTTGCTGTAAGCAAGCAGATTCTCATTCAAAGATGCAAGTTACTATGTAGGAACAAGTTTGTATAGGTATTTCAAAGATGCCCAGAACTGAGCTAAACTTGGTATGTGTCCAACTCCTAGAAATAACTTCATGCCCCATCTCCCTTACTTCCAGCTAGTAAGGACCACATAATTCCTAACAAAGTTTTGACACAGATTCCCAAATCGGGCATTCAGAACATATAGCCCGTTGCTGCAAGCAAGCACATTCTCATTCAAAGTTACAAGTTACGAGGTAGGAACAAGATTGTATAGGTATTTCAAAGATGCCCAGAACTGAGCTAAACTTGGTATGTGTCCAACTCCTAGAAATAACTTCATGCCCCATCTCCCTTACTTCCAGCTAGTAAGGATCACATAATTCCTAACAAAGTTTTGACACAGATTCCCCAATCGGGCATTCAGAACATATAGCACGTTGCTGTAAGCAAGCACATTTTCATTCAAAGTTGCAAGTTACTATGTAGGAACAAGTTTGTATAGGTATTTCAAAGATGCCCAGAACTGAGCTAAACTTGGTATGTGTCCAACTCCTAGAAATAACTTCATGCCCCATCTCCCTTACTTCCAGCTAGTAAGGATCACATAATTCCTAACAAAGTTTTGACACAGATTCCCTATTCGGGCATTCAGAACATATAGCACGTTGCTGTAAGCAAGCAGATTCTCATTCAAAGATGCAAGTTACTAGGTAGGAACAAGTTTGTATAGGTATTTCAAAGATGCCCAGAACTGAGCTAAACTTGGTATGTGTCCAACTCCTAGAAATAACTTCATGTCCCATCTCCCTTACTTCCAGCTAGTAAGGATCACATAATTCCTAACAAAGTTTTGACACAGATTCCCTATTCGGGCATTCAGAACATATAGCACGTTGCTGTAAGCAAGCACATTCTCATTCAAAGATGCAAGTTACTAGGTAGGAACAAGTTTGTATAGGTATTTCAAAGATGCCCAGAACTGAGCTAAACTTGGTATGTGTCCAACTCCTAGAAATAACTTCATGCCCCATCTCCCTTACTTCCAGCTAATAAGGATCACATAATTCCTAACAAAGTTTTGACACAGATTCCCTATTCGGGCATTCAGAACATATAGCACGTTGCTGTAAGCAAGCAGATTCTCATTCAAAGATGCAAGTTACTAGGTAGGAACAAGTTTGTATAGGTATTTCAAAGATGCCCAGAACTGAGCTAAACTTGGTATGTGTCCAACTCCTAGAAATAACTTCATGCCCCATCTCCCTTACTTCCAGCTAGTAAGGATCACATAATTCCTAACAAAGTTTTGACACAGATTCCCTATTCGGGCATTCAGAACATATAGCACGTTGCTGTCAGCAAGCACATTCTCATTCAAAGATGCAAGTTACTATGTAGGAACAAGTTTGTATAGGTATTTCAAAGATGCCCAGAACTGAGCTAAACTTGGTATGTGTCCAACTCCTAGAAATAACTTCATGCTCCATCTCCCTTACTTCCAGCTAGTAAGGATCACATAATTCCTAACAAAGTTTTGACACAGATTCCCAAATCGGGCATTCAGAACATATAGCACGTTGCTGCAAGCTAGCACATTCTCATTCAAAGTTGCAAGTTACTATGTAGGAACAAGTTTGTATAGGTATTTCAAAGATGCCCAGAACTGAGCTAAACTTGGTATGTGTCCAACTCCTAGAAATAACTTCATGCCCCATCTCCCTTACTTCCAGCTAGTAAGGATCACATAATTCCTAACAAAGTTTTGACACAGATTCCCAATTCGGGCATTCAGAACATATAGCACGTTGCCGTAAGCAAGCACATTTTCATTCAAAGTTGCAAGTTACTAGGTAGGAACAAGTTTGTATAGGTATTTCAAAGATGCCCAGAACTGAGCTAAACTTGGTATGTGTCCAACTCCTAGAAATAACTTCATGCCCCATCTCCCTTACTTCCAGCTAGTAAGGATCACATAATTCCTAACAAAGTTTTGACACAGATTCCCAATTCGGGCATTCAGAACATATAGCACGTTGCTGTAAGCAAGCACATTTTCATTCAAAGTTGCAAGTTACTATGTAGGAACAAGTTGGTATAGGTATTTCAAAGATGCCCAGAACTGAGCTAAACTTGGTATGTGTCCAACTCCTAGAAATAACTTCATGCCCCATCTCCCTTACTTCCAGCTAGTAAGGATCACATAATTCCTAATAAAGTTTTGACACAGATTCCCAATTCGGGCATTCAGAACATATTGCACGTTGCTGTAAGCAAGCACATTTTCATTCAAAGTTGCAAGTTACTAGGTAGGAACAAGTTTGTATAGGTATTTCAAAGATGCCCAGAACTGAGCTAAACTTGGTATGTGTCCAACTCCTAGAAATAACTTCATGCCCCATCTCCCTTACTTCCAGCTAGTAAGGATCACATAATTCCTAACAAAGTTTTGACACAGATTCCCAAATCGGGCATTCAGAACTTATAGCACGTTGCTGTAAGCAAGCAGATTCTCATTCAAAGATGCAAGTTACTAGGAAGGAACAAGTTTGTATAGGTATTTCAAAGATGCCCAGAACTGAGCTAAACTTGGTATGTGTCCAACTCCTAGAAATAACTTCATGCCCCATCTCCCTTACTTCCAGCTAGTAAGGATCACATAATTCCTAACAAAGTTTTGACACAGATTCCCTATTCGGGAATTCAGAACATATAGCACGTTGCTGTAAGCAAGCACATTCTCATTCAAAGTTGCAAGTTACTAGGTAGGAACAAGTTTGTATAGGTATTTCAAAGATGCCCAGAACTGAGCTAAACTTGGTATGTGTCCAACTCCTAGAAATAACTTCATGCCCCATCTCCCTTACTTCCAGCTAGTAAGGATCACATAATTCCTAACAAAGTTTTGACACAGATTCCCAATTCGGGCATTCAGAACATATAGCACGTTGCTGTAAGAAAGCAAATTCTCATTCAAAGTTGCAAGTTACTAGGTAGGAACAAGTTTGTATAGGTATTTCAAAGATGCCCAGAACTGAGCTAAACTTGGTATGTGTCCAACTCCTAGAAATAACTTCATGCCCCATCTCCCTTACTTCCAGCTAGTAAGGATCACATAATTCCTAACAAAGTTTTGACACAGATTCCCAATTCGGGCATTCAGAACATATAGCACGTTGCTGTAAGCAAGCACATTTTCATTCAAAGTTGCAAGTTACTAGGTAGGAACAAGTTTGTATAGGTATTTCAAAGATGCCCAGAACTGAGCTAAACTTGGTATGTGTCCAACTCCTAGAAATAACTTCATGCCCCATCTCCCTTACTTCCAGCTAGTAAGGATCACATAATTCCTAACAAAGTTTTGACTCAGATTCCCTAATCGGGCATTCGGAACATATAGCACGTTGCTGCAAGCAAGCACATTCTCATTCAAAGTTGCAAGTTACTAGGTAGGAACAAGTTTGTATAGGTATTTCAAAGATGCCCAGAACTGAGCTAAACTTGGTATGTCTCCAACTCCAAGAAATAACTTCATGCCCCATCTCCCTTACTTCCAGCTAGTAAGGATCACATAATTCCTAACAAAGTTTTGACACAGATTCCCAATTCGGGCATTCAGAACATATAGCACGTTGCTGTAAGCAAGCACATTCTCATTCAAAGATGCAAGTTACTAGGTAGGAACAAGTTTGTATAGGTATTTCAAAGATGCCCAGAACTGAGCTAAACTTGGTATGTGTCCAACTCCTAGAAATAACTTCATGCCCCATCTCCCTTACTTCCAGCTAGTAAGGATCACATAATTCCTAACAAAGTTTTGACACAGATTCCCAATTCGGGCATTCAGAACATATAGCACGTTGATGTAAGCAAGCACATTTTCATTCAAAGTTGCAAGTTACTATGTAGGAACAAGTTTGTATAGGTATTTCAAAGATGCCCAGAACTGAGCTAAACTTGGTATGTGTCCAACTCCTAGAAATAACTTCATGCCCCATCTCCCTTACTTCCAGCTAGTAAGGATCACATAATTCCTAACAAAGTTTTGACACAGATTCCCAATTAGGGCATTCAGAACATATAGCACGTTGCTGTAAGCAAGCAGATTCTCATTCAAAGATGCAAGTTACTATGTAGGAACAAGTTTGTATAGGTATTTCAAAGATGCCCAGAACTGAGCTAAACTTGGTATGTGTCCAACTCCTAGAAATAACTTCATGCCCCATCTCCCTTACTTCCAGCTAGTAAGGATCACATAATTCCTAACAAAGTTTTGACACAGATTCCCAAATCGGGCATTCAGAACATATAGCACGTTGCTGTAAGCAAGCACATTTTCATTCAAAGTTGCAAGTTACTATGTAGGAACAAGTTTGTATAGGTATTTCAAAGATGCCCAGAACTGAGCTAAACTTGGTATGTGTCCAACTCCTAGAAATAACTTCATGCCCCATCTCCCTTACTTCCAGCTAGTAAGGATCACATAATTCCTAACAAAGTTTTGACACAGATTCCCTATTCGGGCATTCAGAACATATAGCACGTTGCTGTAAGCAAGCAGATTCTCATTCAAAGATGCAAGTTACTAGGTAGGAACAATTTTGTATAGGTATTTCAAAGATGCCCAGAACTGAGCTAAACTTGGTATGTGTCCAACTCCTAGAAATAACTTCATGTCCCATCTCCCTTACTTCCAGCTAGTAAAGATCACATAATTCCTAACAAAGTTTTGACACAGATTCCCTATTCGGGCATTCAGAACATATAGCACGTTGCTGTAAGCAAGCACATTCTCATTCAAAGATGCAAGTTACTAGGTAGGAACAAGTTTGTATAGGTATTTCAAAGATGCCCAGAACTGAGCTAAACTTGGTATGTGTCCAACTCCTAGAAATAACTTCATGCCCCATCTCCCTTACTTCCAGCTAGTAAGGATCACATCATTCCTAACAAAGTTTTGACACAGATTCCCTATTCGGGCATTCAGAACATATAGCACGTTGCTGTAAGCAAGCACATTCTCATTCAAAGATGCAAGTTACTAGGTAGGAACAAGTTTGTATAGGTATTTCAAAGATGCCCAGAAATGAGCTAAACTTGGTATGTGTCCAACTCCTAGAAATAACTTCATGCTCCATCTCCCTTACTTCCAGCTAGTAAGGATCACATAATTCCTAACAAAGTTTTGACACAGATTCCCTATTCGGGCATTCAGAACATATAGCACGTTGCTGTAAGCAAGCACATTCTCATTCAAAGATGCAAGTTACTAGGTAGGAACAAGTTTGTATAGGTATTTCAAAGATGCCCAGAACTGAGCTAAACTTGGTATGTGTCCAACTCCTAGAAATAACTTCATGCCCCATCTCCCTTACTTCCAGCTAGTAAGGATCACATAATTCCTAACAAAGTTTTGACACAGATTCCCAAATCGGGCATTCAGAACTTATAGCACGTTGCTGTAAGCAAGCAGATTCTCATTCAAAGATGCAAGTTACTAGGAAGGAACAAGTTTGTATAGGTATTTCAAAGATGCCCAGAACTGAGCTAAACTTGGTATGTGTCCAACTCCTAGAAATAACTTCATGCCCCATCTCCCTTACTTCCAGCTAGTAAGGATCACATAATTCCTAACAAAGTTTTGACACAGATTCCCTATTCGGGAATTCAGAACATATAGCACGTTGCTGTAAGCAAGCACATTCTCATTCAAAGTTGCAAGTTACTAGGTAGGAACAAGTTTGTATAGGTATTTCAAAGATGCCCAGAACTGAGCTAAACTTGGTATGTGTCCAACTCCTAGAAATAACTTCATGCCCCATCTCCCTTACTTCCAGCTAGTAAGGATCACATAATTCCTAACAAAGTTTTGACACAGATTCCCAATTCGGGCATTCAGAACATATAGCACGTTGCTGTAAGAAAGCAAATTCTCATTCAAAGTTGCAAGTTACTAGGTAGGAACAAGTTTGTATAGGTATTTCAAAGATGCCCAGAACTGAGCTAAACTTGGTATGTGTCCAACTCCTAGAAATAACTTCATGCCCCATCTCCCTTACTTCCAGCTAGTAAGGATCACATAATTCCTAACAAAGTTTTGACACAGATTCCCAATTCGGGCATTCAGAACATATAGCACGTTGCTGTAAGCAAGCACATTTTCATTCAAAGTTGCAAGTTACTAGGTAGGAACAAGTTTGTATAGGTATTTCAAAGATGCCCAGAACTGAGCTAAACTTGGTATGTGTCCAACTCCTAGAAATAACTTCATGCCCCATCTCCCTTACTTCCAGCTAGTAAGGATCACATAATTCCTAACAAAGTTTTGACTCAGATTCCCTAATCGGGCATTCGGAACATATAGCACGTTGCTGCAAGCAAGCACATTCTCATTCAAAGTTGCAAGTTACTAGGTAGGAACAAGTTTGTATAGGTATTTCAAAGATGCCCAGAACTGAGCTAAACTTGGTATGTCTCCAACTCCAAGAAATAACTTCATGCCCCATCTCCCTTACTTCCAGCTAGTAAGGATCACATAATTCCTAACAAAGTTTTGACACAGATTCCCAATTCGGGCATTCAGAACATATAGCACGTTGCTGTAAGCAAGCACATTCTCATTCAAAGATGCAAGTTACTAGGTAGGAACAAGTTTGTATAGGTATTTCAAAGATGCCCAGAACTGAGCTAAACTTGGTATGTGTCCAACTCCTAGAAATAACTTCATGCCCCATCTCCCTTACTTCCAGCTAGTAAGGATCACATAATTCCTAACAAAGTTTTGACACAGATTCCCAATTCGGGCATTCAGAACATATAGCACGTTGATGTAAGCAAGCACATTTTCATTCAAAGTTGCAAGTTACTATGTAGGAACAAGTTTGTATAGGTATTTCAAAGATGCCCAGAACTGAGCTAAACTTGGTATGTGTCCAACTCCTAGAAATAACTTCATGCCCCATCTCCCTTACTTCCAGCTAGTAAGGATCACATAATTCCTAACAAAGTTTTGACACAGATTCCCAATTAGGGCATTCAGAACATATAGCACGTTGCTGTAAGCAAGCAGATTCTCATTCAAAGATGCAAGTTACTATGTAGGAACAAGTTTGTATAGGTATTTCAAAGATGCCCAGAACTGAGCTAAACTTGGTATGTGTCCAACTCCTAGAAATAACTTCATGCCCCATCTCCCTTACTTCCAGCTAGTAAGGATCACATAATTCCTAACAAAGTTTTGACACAGATTCCCAAATCGGGCATTCAGAACATATAGCACGTTGCTGTAAGCAAGCACATTTTCATTCAAAGTTGCAAGTTACTATGTAGGAACAAGTTTGTATAGGTATTTCAAAGATGCCCAGAACTGAGCTAAACTTGGTATGTGTCCAACTCCTAGAAATAACTTCATGCCCCATCTCCCTTACTTCCAGCTAGTAAGGATCACATAATTCCTAACAAAGTTTTGACACAGATTCCCTATTCGGGCATTCAGAACATATAGCACGTTGCTGTAAGCAAGCAGATTCTCATTCAAAGATGCAAGTTACTAGGTAGGAACAATTTTGTATAGGTATTTCAAAGATGCCCAGAACTGAGCTAAACTTGGTATGTGTCCAACTCCTAGAAATAACTTCATGTCCCATCTCCCTTACTTCCAGCTAGTAAAGATCACATAATTCCTAACAAAGTTTTGACACAGATTCCCTATTCGGGCATTCAGAACATATAGCACGTTGCTGTAAGCAAGCACATTCTCATTCAAAGATGCAAGTTACTAGGTAGGAACAAGTTTGTATAGGTATTTCAAAGATGCCCAGAACTGAGCTAAACTTGGTATGTGTCCAACTCCTAGAAATAACTTCATGCCCCATCTCCCTTACTTCCAGCTAGTAAGGATCACATCATTCCTAACAAAGTTTTGACACAGATTCCCTATTCGGGCATTCAGAACATATAGCACGTTGCTGTAAGCAAGCACATTCTCATTCAAAGATGCAAGTTACTAGGTAGGAACAAGTTTGTATAGGTATTTCAAAGATGCCCAGAAATGAGCTAAACTTGGTATGTGTCCAACTCCTAGAAATAACTTCATGCTCCATCTCCCTTACTTCCAGCTAGTAAGGATCACATAATTCCTAACAAAGTTTTGACACAGATTCCCTATTCGGGCATTCAGAACATATAGCACGTTGCTGTAAGCAAGCACATTCTCATTCAAAGATGCAAGTTACTAGGTAGGAACAAGTTTGTATAGGTATTTCAAAGATGCCCAGAACTGAGCTAAACTTGGTATGTGTCCAACTCCTAGAAATAACTTCATGCCCCATCTCCCTTACTTCCAGCTAGTAAGGATCACATAATTCCTAACAAAGTTTTGACACAGATTCCCAATTCGGGCATTCAGAACATATAGCACGTTGCTGTAAGCAAGCACATTTTCATTCAAAGTTGCAAGTTACTATGTAGGAACAAGTTTGTATAGGTATTTCAAAGATGCCCAGAACTGAGCTAAACTTGGTATGTGTCCAACTCCTAGAAATAACTTCATGCCCCATCTCCCTTACTTCCAGCTAGTAAGGATCACATAATTCCTAACAAAGTTTTGACACAGATTCCCAATTCGGGCATTCAGAACATATAGCACGTTGCTGTAAGCAAGCACATTTTCATTCAAAGTTGCAAGTTACTATGTAGGAACAAGTTTGTATAGGTATTTCAAAGATGCCCAGAACTGAGCTAAACTTGGTATGTGTCCAACTCCTAGAAATAACTTCATGCCCCATCTCCCTTACTTCCAGCTAGTAAGGATCACATAATTCCTAACAAAGTTTTGACACAGATTCCCTATTCGGGCATTCAGAACATATAGCACGTTGCTGTAAGCAAGCAGATTCTCATTCAAAGATGCAAGTTACTAGGTAGGAACAAGTTTGTATAGGTATTTCAAAGATGCCCAGAACTGAGCTAAACTTGGTATGTGTCCAACTCCTAGAAATAACTTCATGCCCCATCTCCCTTACTTCTAGCAAGTAAGGATCACATAATTCCTAACAAAGTTTTGACACAGATTCCCAATTCGGGCATTCAGAACATATAGCACGTTGCTGTAAGCAAGCACATTCTCATTCAAAGATGCAAGTTACTATGTAGGAACAAGTTTGTATAGGTATTTCAAAGATGCCCAGAACTGAGCTAAACTTGGTATGTGTCCAACTCCTAGAAATAACTTCATGCTCCATCTCCCTTACTTCCAGCTAGTAAGGATCACATAATTCCTAACAAAGTTTTGACACAGATTCCCAAATCGGGCATTCAGAACATATAGCACGTTGCTGCAAGCAAGCACATTCTCATTCAAAGTTGCAAGTTACTATGTAGGAACAAGTTTGTATAGGTATTTCAAAGATGCCCAGAACTGAGCTAAACTTGGTATGTGTCCAACTCCTAGAAATAACTTCATGCCCCATCTCCCTTACTTCCAGCTAGTAAGGATCACATAATTCCTAACAAAGTTTTGACACAGATTCCCAATTCGGGCATTCAGAACATATAGCACGTTGCTGTAAGCAAGCACATTTTCATTCAAAGTTGCAAGTTACTAGGTAGGAACAAGTTTGTATAGGTATTTCAAAGATGCCCAGAACTGAGCTAAACTTGGTATGTGTCCAACTCCTAGAAATAACTTCATGCTCCATCTCCCTTACTTCCAGCTAGTAAGGATCACATAATTCCTAACAAAGTTTTGACACAGATTCCCTATTCGGGCATTCAGAACATATAGCACGTTGCTGTAAGCAAGCACATTCTCATTCAAAGATGCAAGTTACTAGGTAGGAACAAGTTTGTATAGGTATTTCAAAGATGCCCAGAACTGAGCTAAACTTGGTATGTGTCCAACTCCTAGAAATAACTTCATGCCCCATCTCCCTTACTTCCAGCTAGTAAGGATCACATAATTCCTAACAAAGTTTTGACACAGATTCCCAATTCGGGCATTCAGAACATATAGCACGTTGCTGTAAGCAAGCACATTTTCATTCAAAGTTGCAAGTTACTATGTAGGAACAAGTTTGTATAGGTATTTCAAAGATGCCCAGAACTGAGCTAAACTTGGTATGTGTCCAACTCCTAGAAATAACTTCATGCCCCATCTCCCTTACTTCCAGCTAGTAAGGATCACATAATTCCTAACAAAGTTTTGACACAGATTCCCAATTCGGGCATTCAGAACATATAGCACGTTGCTGTAAGCAAGCACATTTTCATTCAAAGTTGCAAGTTACTATGTAGGAACAAGTTTGTATAGGTATTTCAAAGATGCCCAGAACTGAGCTAAACTTGGTATGTGTCCAACTCCTAGAAATAACTTCATGCCCCATCTCCCTTACTTCCAGCTAGTAAGGATCACATAATTCCTAACAAAGTTTTGACACAGATTCCCTATTCGGGCATTCAGAACATATAGCACGTTGCTGTAAGCAAGCAGATTCTCATTCAAAGATGCAAGTTACTAGGTAGGAACAAGTTTGTATAGGTATTTCAAAGATGCCCAGAACTGAGCTAAACTTGGTATGTGTCCAACTCCTAGAAATAACTTCATGCCCCATCTCCCTTACTTCTAGCAAGTAAGGATCACATAATTCCTAACAAAGTTTTGACACAGATTCCCAATTCGGGCATTCAGAACATATAGCACGTTGCTGTAAGCAAGCACATTCTCATTCAAAGATGCAAGTTACTATGTAGGAACAAGTTTGTATAGGTATTTCAAAGATGCCCAGAACTGAGCTAAACTTGGTATGTGTCCAACTCCTAGAAATAACTTCATGCTCCATCTCCCTTACTTCCAGCTAGTAAGGATCACATAATTCCTAACAAAGTTTTGACACAGATTCCCAAATCGGGCATTCAGAACATATAGCACGTTGCTGCAAGCAAGCACATTCTCATTCAAAGTTGCAAGTTACTATGTAGGAACAAGTTTGTATAGGTATTTCAAAGATGCCCAGAACTGAGCTAAACTTGGTATGTGTCCAACTCCTAGAAATAACTTCATGCCCCATCTCCCTTACTTCCAGCTAGTAAGGATCACATAATTCCTAACAAAGTTTTGACACAGATTCCCAATTCGGGCATTCAGAACATATAGCACGTTGCTGTAAGCAAGCACATTTTCATTCAAAGTTGCAAGTTACTAGGTAGGAACAAGTTTGTATAGGTATTTCAAAGATGCCCAGAACTGAGCTAAACTTGGTATGTGTCCAACTCCTAGAAATAACTTCATGCCCCATCTCCCTTACTTCCAGCTAGTAAGGATCACATAATTCCTAACAAAGTTTTGACACAGATTCCCAATTCGGGCATTCAGAACATATAGCACGTTGCTGTAAGCAAGCACATTTTCATTCAAAGTTGCAAGTTACTAGGTAGGAACAAGTTTGTATAGGTATTTCAAAGATGCCCAGAACTGAGCTAAACTTGGTATGTGTCCAACTCCTAGAAATAACTTCATGCCCCATCTCCCTTACTTCCAGCTAGTAAGGATCACATAATTCCTAATAAAGTTTTGACACAGATTCCCAATTCGGGCATTCAGAACATATAGCACGTTGCTGTAAGCAAGCACATTTTCATTCAAAGTTGCAAGTTACTAGGTAGGAACAAGTTTGTATAGGTATTTCAAAGATGCCCAGAACTGAGCTAAACTTGGTATGTGTCCAACTCCTAGAAATAACTTCATGCCCCATCTCCCTTACTTCCAGCTAGTAAGGATCACATAATTCCTAACAAAGTTTTGACACAGATTCCCTATTCGGGCATTCAGAACATATAGCACGTTGCTGTAAGCAAGCACATTCTCATTCAAAGATGCAAGTTACTAGGTAGGAACAAGTTTGTATAGGTATTTCAAAGATGCCCAGAACTGAGCTAAACTTGGTATGTGTCCAACTCCTAGAAATAACTTCATGCCCCATCTCCCTTACTTCCAGCTAGTAAGGATCACATAATTCCTAACAAAGTTTTGACACAGATTCCCAATTCGGGCATTCAGAACATATAGCACGTTGCTGTAAGCAAGCACATTCTCATTCAAAGTTGCAAGTTACTAGGTAGGAACAAGTTTGTATAGGTATTTCAAAGATGCCCAGAACTGAGCTAAACTTGGTATGTGTCCAACTCCTAGAAATAACTTCATGCCCCATCTCCCTTACTTCCAGCTAGTAAGGATCACATAATTCCTAACAAAGTTTTGACACAGATTCCCAATTCGGGCATTCAGAACATATAGCACGTTGCTGTAAGCAAGCACATTTTCATTCAAAGTTGCAAGTTACTAGGTAGGAACAAGTTTGTATAGGTATTTCAAAGATGCCCAGAACTGAGCTAAACTTGGTATGTGTCCAACTCCTAGAAATAACTTCATGCCCCATCCCCCTTACTTCCAGCTAGTAAGGATCACATAATTCCTAACAAAGTTTTGACTCAGATTCCCTAATCGGGCATTCGGAACATATAGCACGTTGCTGCAAGCAAGCACATTCTCATTCAAAGTTGCAAGTTACTATGTAGGAACAAGTTTGTATAGGTATTTCAAAGATGCCCAGAACTGAGCTAAACTTGGTATGTCTCCAACTCCAAGAAATAACTTCATGCCCCATCTCCCTTACTTCCAGCTAGTAAGGATCACATAATTCCTAACAAAGTTTTGACACAGATTCCCAATTCGGGCATTCAGAACATATAGCACGTTGCTGTAAGCAAGCACATTCTCATTCAAAGATGCAAGTTACTAGGAAGGAACAAGTTTGTATAGGTATTTCAAAGATGCCCAGAACTGAGCTAAACTTGGTATGTGTCCAACTCCTAGAAATAACTTCATGCCCCATCTCCCTTACTTCCAGCTAGTAAGGATCACATAATTCCTAACAAAGTTTTGACACAGATTCCCAATTCGGGCATTCAGAACATATAGCACGTTGCTGTAAGCAAGCACATTCTCATTCAAAGTTGCAAGTTACTATGTAGGAACAAGTTTGTATAGGTATTTCAAAGATGCCCAGAACTGAGCTAAACTTGGTATGTGTCCAACTCCTAGAAATAACTTCATGCCCCATCTCCCTTACTTCCAGCTAGTAAGGATCACATAATTCCTAACAAAGTTTTGACAGAGATTCCCAATTCGGGCATTCAGAACATATAGCACGTTGCTGTAAGCAAGCACATTCTCATTCAAAGATGCAAGTTACTATGTAGGAACAAGTTTGTATAGGTATTTCAAAGATGCCCAGAACTGAGCTAAACTTGGTATGTGTCCAACTCCTAGAAATAACTTCATGCTCCATCTCCCTTACTTCCAGCTAGTAAGGATCACATAATTCCTAACAAAGTTTTGACACAGATTCCCAAATCGGGCATTCAGAACATAAGGCACGTTGCTGTAAGCAAGCACATTCTCATTCAAAGTTGCAAGTTACTATGTAGGAACAAGTTTGTATAGGTATTTCAAAGATGCCCAGAACTGAGCTAAACTTGGTATGTCTCCAACTCCTAGAAATAACTTCATGCTCCATCTCCCTTACTTCCAGCTAGTAAGGATCACATAATTCCTAACAAAGTTTTGACACAGATTCCCAAATCGGGCATTGAGAACATATGGCACGTTGCTGCAAGCAAGCACATTCTCATTCAAAGTTGCAAGTTACTATGTAGGAACAAGTTTGTATAGGTATTTCAAAGATGCCCAGAACTGAGCTAAACTTGGTATGTCTCCAACTCCAAGAAATAACTTCATGCCCCATCTCCCTTACTTCCAGCTAGTAAGGATCACATAATTCCTAACAAAGTTTTGACACAGATTCCCAATTCGGGCATTCAGAACATATAGCACGTTGCTGTAAGCAAGCACATTCTCATTCAAAGTTGCAAGTTACTATGTAGGAACAAGTTTGTATAGGTATTTCAAAGATGCCCAGAACTGAGCTAAACTTGGTATGTGTCCAACTTCTAGAAATAACTTCATGCCCCATCTCCCTTACTTCCAGCTAGTAAGGATCACATAATTCCTAACAAAGTTTTGACACAGATTCCCAATTCGGGCATTCAGAACATATAGCACGTTGCTGTAAGCAAGCACATTCTCATTCAAAGATGCAAGTTACTATGTAGGAACAAGTTTGTATAGGTATTTCAAAGATGCCCAGAACTGAGCTAAACTTGGTATGTGTCAAACTCTTGAAATAACTTCATGCCCCATCTCCCTTATTTCCAGCTAGTAAGGATCACATAATTCCTAACAAAGTTTTGACACAGATTGCCAATTCGGCATTCAGAACATATAGCACGTTGCTGTAAGCAAGCACATTCTCATTCAAAGATGCAAGTTACTATGTAGGAACAAGTTTGTATAGGTATTTCAAAGATGCCCAGAACTGAGCTAAACTTGGTATGTGTCCAACTCCTAGAAATAACTTCATGCTCCATCTCCCTTACTTCCAGCTAGTAAGGATCACATAATTCCTAACAAAGTTTTGACACAGATTCACAAATCGGGCATTCAGAACATATAGCACGTTGCTGTAAGCAAGCACATTCTCATTCAAAGTTGCAAGTTACTATGTAGGAACAAGTTTGTATAGGTATTTCAAAGATGCCCAGAACTGAGCTAAACTTGGTATGTCTCCAACTCCTAGAAATAACTTCATGCTCCATCTCCCTTACTTCCAGCTAGTAAGGATCACATAATTCCTAACAAAGTTTTGACACAGATTCCCAAATCGGGCATTCAGAACATATGGCACGTTGCTGCAAGCAAGCACATTCTCATTCAATGTTGCAAGTTACTATGTAGGAACAAGTTTGTATAGGTATTTCAAAGATGCCCAGAACTGAGCTAAACTTGGTATGTCTCCAACTCCAAGAAATAACTTCATGCCCCATCTCCCTTACTTCCAGCTAGTAAGGATCACATAATTCCTAACAAAGTTTTGACACAGATTCCCAATTCGGGCATTCAGAACATATAGCACGTTGCTGTAAGCAAGCACATTCTCATTCAAAGTTGCAAGTTACTATGTAGGAACAAGTTTGTATAGGTATTTCAAAGATGCCCAGAACTGAGCTAAACTTGGTATGTGTCCAACTCCTAGAAATAACTTCATGCCCCATCTCCCTTACTTCCAGCTAGTAAGGATCACATAATTCCTAACAAAGTTTTGACACAGATTCCCAATTCGGGCATTCAGAACATATAGCACGTTGCTGTAAGCAAGCACATTCTCATTCAAAGTTGCAAGTTACTATGTAGGAACAAGTTTGTATAGGTATTTCAAAGATGCCCAGAACTGAGCTAAACTTGGTATGTGTCCAACTCTTGAAATAACTTCATGCCCCATCTCCCTTACTTCAAGCTAGTAAGGATCACATAATTCCTAACAAAGTTTTGACACAGATTCCCAATTCGGGCATTCAGAACATATAGCACGTTGCTGTAAGCAAGCACATTCTCATTCAAAGATGCAAGTTACTATGTAGGAACAAGTTTGTATAGGTATTTCAAAGATGCCCAGAACTGAGCTAAACTTGGTATGTGTCCAACTCCTAGAAATAACTTCATGCCCCATCTCCCTTACTTCCAGCTAGTAAGGATCACATAATTCCTAACAAAGTTTTGACACAGATTGCCAATTCGGGCATTCAGAACATATAGCACGTTGCCGTAAGCAAGCACATTCTCATTCAAAGATGCAAGTTACTATGTAGGAACAAGTTTGTATAGGTATTTCAAAGATGCCCAGAACTGAGCTAAACTTGGTATGTGTCCAACTCCTAGAAATAACTTCATGCCCCATCTCCCTTACTTCCAGCTAGTAAGGATCACATAATTCCTAACAAAGTTTTGACACAGATTCCCAAATCGGGCATTCAGAACATATGGCACGTTGCTGTAAGCAAGCACATTCTCATTCAAAGTTGCAAGTTACTATGTAGGAACAAGTTTGTATAGGTATTTCAAAGATGCCCAGAACTGAGCTAAACTTGGTATGTGTCCAACTCCTAGAAATAACTTCATGCCCCATCTCCCTTACTTCCAGCTAGTAAGGATCACATAATTCCTAACAAAGTTTTGACACAGATTCCCAATTCGGGCATTCAGAACATATAGCACGTTGCTGTAAGCAAGCACATTCTCATTAAAAGTTGCAAGTTACGAGGTATGAACAAGTTTGTATAGGTATTTCAAAGATGCCCAGAACTGAGCTAAACTTGGTATGTGTCCAACTCCTAGAAATAACTTCATGCCCCATCTCCCTTACTTCCAGCTAGTAAGGATCACATAATTCCTAACAAAGTTTTGACACAGATTCCCAAATCTGGCATTCAGAACATATAGCACGTTGCTGTAAGCAAGCACATTTTCATTCAAAGTTGCAAGTTACTATGTAGGAACAAGTATGTATAGGTATTTCAAAGATGCCCAGAACTGAGCTAAACTTGGTATGTGTCCAACTCCTAGAAATAACTTCATGCCCCATCTCCCTTACTTCCAGCTAGTAAGGATCACATAATTCCTAACAAAGTTTTGACACAGATTCCCAATTCGGGCATTCAGAACATATAGCACGTTGCTGTAAGCAAGCACATTTTCATTCAAAGTTGCAAGTTACTAGGTAGGAACAAGTTTGTATAGGTATTTCAAAGATGCCCAGAACTGAGCTAAACTTGGTATGTGTCCAACTCCTAGAAATAACTTCATGCCCCATCTCCCTTACTTCCAGCTAGTAAGGATCACATAATTCCTAACAAAGTTTTGACACAGATTCCCAATTCGGGCATTCAGAACATATAGCACGTTGCTGTGAGCAAGCAGATTCTCATTCAAAGATGCAAGTTACTAGGTAGGAACAAGTTTGTATAGGTATTTCAAAGATGCCCAGAACTGAGCTAAACTTGGTATGTGTCCAACTCCTAGAAATAACTTCATGCCCCATCTCCCTTACTTCCAGCTTGTAAGGATCACATAATTCCTAACAAAGTTTTAACACAGATTCCCAATTCGGGCATTCAGAACATATAGCACGTTGCTGTAAGCAAGCAGATTCTCATTCAAAGATGCAAGTTACTATGTAGGAACAAGTTTGTATAGGAATTTCGAAGATGCCCAGAACTGAGCTAAACTTGGTATGTGTCCAACTCCTAGAAATAACTTCATGCCCCATCTCCCTTACTTCCAGCTAGTAAGGATCACATAATTCCTAACAAAGTTTTGACACAGATTGCCAATTCGGGCATTCAGAACATATAGCACGTTGCTGTAAGCAAGCACATTCTCATTCAAAGATGCAAGTTACTATGTAGGAACAAGTTTGTATAGGTATTTCAAAGATGCCCAGAACTGAGCTAAACTTGGTATGTGTCCAACTCCTAGAAATAACTTCATGCCCCATCTCCCTTACTTCCAGCTAGTAAGGATCACATAATACCTAACAAAGTTTTGACACAGATTCCCAATTCGGGCATTCAGAACATATAGCACGTTGCTGCAAGCAAGCACATTCTCATTTAAAGTTGCAAGTTACTATGTAGGAACAAGTTTGTATAGGTATTTCAAAGATGCCCAGAACTGAGCTAAACTTGGTATGTGTCCAACTCCTAGAAATAACTTCATGCCCCATCTCCCTTACTTCCAGCTAGTAAGGATCACATAATTCCTAACAAAGTTTTGACACAGATTCCCAATTCGGGCATTCAGAACATATAGCACGTTGCTGTAAGCAAGCAGATTCTCATTCAAAGATGCAAGTTACTAGGTAGGAACAAGTTTGTATAGGTATTTCAAAGATGCCCAGAACTGAGCTAAACTTGGTATGTGTCCAACTCCTAGAAATAACTTCATGCCCCATCTCCCTTACTTCCAGCTAGTAAGGATCACATAATTCCTAACAAAGTTTTAACACAGATTCCCAATTCGGGCATTCAGAACATATAGCACGTTGCTGTAAGCAAGCACATTCTCATTCAAAGATGCAAGTTACTATGTAGGAACAAGTTTGTATAGGTATTTCAAAGATGCCCAGAACTGAGCTAAACTTGGTATGTGTCCAACTCCTAGAAATAACTTCATGCCCCATCTCCCTTACTTCCAGCTAGTAAGGATCACATAATTCCTAAAAAAGTTTTGACACAGATTGCCAATTCGGGCATTCAGAACATATAGCACGTTGCTGTAAGCAAGCACATTCTCATTCAAAGATGCAAGTTACTATGTAGGAACAAGTTTGTATAGGTATTTCAAAGATGCCCAGAACTGAGCTAAACTTGGTATGTGTCCAACTCCTAGAAATAACTTCATGCCCCATCTCCCTTACTTCCAGCTAGTAAGGATCACATAATTCCTAACAAAGTTTTGACACAGAATCCCAATTCGGGCATTCAGAACATATAGCACGTTGCTGCAAGCAAGCACATTCTCATTCAAATTTGCAAGTTACTATGTAGGAACAAGTTTGTATAGGTATTTCAAAGATGCCCAGAACTGAGCTAAACTTGGTATGTGTCCAACTCCTAGAAATAACTTCATGCCCCATCTCCCTTACTTCCAGCTAGTAAGGATCACATAATTCCTAACAAAGTTTTGACACAGATTCCCAATTCGGGCATTTAGAACATATAGCACGTTGCTGTAAGCAAGCACATTCTCATTCAAAGTTGCAAGTTACTATGTAGGAACAAGTTTGTATAGGAATTTCAAAGATGCCCAGAACTGAGCTAAACTTGGTATGTGTCCAACTCCTAGAAATAACTTCATGCCCCATCTCCCTTACTTCCAGCTAGTAAGGATCACATAATTCCTAACAAAGTTTTGACACAGATTCTCAATTCGGGCATTCAGAACATATAGCACGTTGCTGTAAGCAAGCAGATTCTCATTCAAAGATGCAAGTTACTATGTAGGAACAAGTTTGTATAGGTATTTCAAAGATGCCCAGAACTGAGCTAAACTTGGTATGTGTCCAACTCCTAGAAATAACTTCATGCCCCATCTCCCTTACTTCCAGCTAGTAAGGATCACATAATTCCTAACAAAGTTTTAACACAGATTCCCAATTCGGGCATTCAGAACATATAGCACGTTGCTGTAAGCAAGCACATTCTCATTCAAAGATGCAAGTTACTATGTAGGAACAAGTTTGTATAGGTATTTCAAAGATGCCCAGAACTGAGCTAAACTTGGTATGTGTCCAACTCCTAGAAATAACTTCATGCCCCATCTCCCTTACTTCCAGCTAGTAAGGATCACATAATTCCTAACAAAGTTTTGACACAGATTGCCAATTCGGGCATTCAGAACATATAGCACGTTGCTGTAAGCAAGCACATTCTCATTCAAAGATGCAAGTTACTATGTAGGAACAAGTTTGTTTAGGTATTTCAAAGATGCCCAGAACTGAGCTAAACTTGGTATGTGTCCAACTCCTAGAAAAAACTTCATGCCCCATCTCCCTTACTTCCAGCTAGTAAGGATCACATAATTCCTAACAAAGTTTTGACACAGAATCCCAATTCGGGCATTCAGAACATATAGCACGTTGCTGCAAGAAAGCACATTCTCATTCAAAGTTGCAAGTTACTATGTAGGAACAAGTTTGTATAGGTATTTCAAAGATGCCCAGAACTGAGCTAAACTTGGTATGTGTCCAACTCCTAGAAATAACTTCATGCCCCATCTCCCTTACTTCCAGCTAGTAAGGATCACATAATTCCTAACAAAGTTTTGACACAGATTCCCAATTCGGGCATTTAGAACATATAGAACGTTGCTGTAAGCAAGCACATTCTCATTCAAAGTTGCAAGTTACTATGTAGGAACAAGTTTGTATAGGTATTTCAAAGATGCCCAGAACTGAGCTAAACTTGGTATGTGTCCAACTCCAAGAAATAACTTCATGCCCCATCTCCCTTACTTCCAGCTAGTAAGGATCACATAATTCCTAACAAAGTTTTGACACAGATTCCCAATTCGGGCATTCAGAACATATAGCACGTTGCTGTAAGAAGGCACATTTTCATTCAAAGTTGCAAGTTGCTATGTAGGAACAAGTTTGTATAGGTATTTCAAAGATGCCCAGAACTGAGCTAAACTTGGTATGTGTCCAACTCCTAGAAATAACTTCATGCCCCATTCCCTTACTTCCAGCTAGTAAGGATCACATAATTCCTAACAAAGTTTTGACACAGATTCTCAATTCGGGCATTCAGAACATATAGCACGTTGCTGTAAGCAAGCAGATTCTCATTCAAAGATGCAAGTTACTATGTAGGAACAAGTTTGTATAGGTATTTCAAAGATGCCCAGAACTGAGCTAAACTTGGTATGTGTCCAACTCCTAGAAATAACTTCATGCCCCATCTCCCTTACTTCCAGCTAGTAAGGATCACATAATTCCTAACAAAGTTTTGACACAGATTCCCAATTCGGGCATTCAGAACATATAGCACGTTGCTGTAAGCAAGCACATTTTCATTCAAAGTTGCAAGTTACTATGTAGGAACAAGTTTGTATAGGTATTTCAAAGATGCCCAGAACTGAGCTAAACTTGGTATGTGTCCAACTCCTAGAAATAACTTCATGCCCCATCTCCCTTACTTCCAGCTAGTAAGGATCACATAATTCCTAACAAAGTTTTGACACAGATTCTCAATTCGGGCATTCAGAACATATAGCACGTTGCTGTAAGCAAGCAGATTCTCATTCAAAGATGCAAGTTACTATGTAGGAACAAGTTTGTATAGGTATTTCAAAGATGCCCAGAACTGAGCTAAACTTGGTATGTGTCCAACTCCTAGAAATAACTTCATGCCCCATCTCCCTTACTTCCAGCTAGTAAGGATCACATAATTCCTAACAAAGTTTTGACACAGATTCCCTATTCGGGCATTCAGAACATATAGCACGTTGCTGTAAGCAAGCACATTTTCATTCAAAGTTGCAAGTTACTATGTAGGAACAAGTTTGTATAGGTATTTCAAAGATGCCCAGAACTGAGCTAAACTTGGTATGTGTCCAACTCCTAGAAATAACTTCATGCCCCATCTCCCTTACTTCCAGCTAGTAAGGATCACATAATTCCTAACAAAGTTTTGACACAGATTCCCAATACGGGCATTCAGATCATATAGCACGTTGCTGTAAGCAAGCACATTTTCATTCAAAGTTGCAAGTTACTATATAGGAACAAGTTTGTATAGGTATTTCAAAGATGCCCAGATTTGAGCTAAACTTGGTATGTGTCAAACTCCTAGAAATAACTTCATGCCCCATCTCCCTTACTTCCAGCTAGTAAGGATCACATAATTCCTAACAAAGTTTTGACACAGATTCCCAATTCGGGCATTCAGAACATATAGCACGTTGCTGTAAGCAAGCACATTTTCATTCAAAGTTGCAAGTTACTAGGTAGGAACAAGTTTGTACAGGTATTTCAAAGATGCCCAGAACTGAGCTAAACTTGGTATGTGTCCAACTTCTAGAAATAACTTCATGCCCCATCTCCCTTACTTCCAGCTAGTAAGGATCACATAATTCCTAACAAAGTTTTGACACAGATTCCCAATTCGGGCATTCAGAACATATAGCACGTTGCTGTAAGCAAGCACATTTTCATTCAAAGTTGCAAGTTACTATGTAGGAACAAGTTTGTATAGGTATTTCAAAGATGCCCAGAACTGAGCTAAACTTGGTATGTGTCCAACTCCTAGAAATAACTTCATGCCCCATCTCCCTTACTTCCAGCTAGTAAGGATCACATAATTCCTAACAAAGTTTTGACACAGATTCTCAATTCGGGCATTCAGAACATATAGCACGTTGCTGTAAGCAAGCAGATTCTCATTCAAAGATGCAAGTTACTATGTAGGAACAAGTTTGTATAGGTATTTCAAAGATGCCCAGAACTGAGCTAAACTTGGTATGTGTCCAACTCCTAGAAATAACTTCATGCCCCATCTCCCTTACTTCCAGCTAGTAAGGATCACATAATTCCTAACAAAGTTTTGACACAGATTCCCTATTCGGGCATTCAGAACATATAGCACGTTGCTGTAAGCAAGCACATTTTCATTCAAAGTTGCAAGTTACTATGTAGGAACAAGTTTGTATAGGTATTTCAAAGATGCCCAGAACTGAGCTAAACTTGGTATGTGTCCAACTCCTAGAAATAACTTCATGCCCCATCTCCCTTACTTCCAGCTAGTAAGGATCACATAATTCCTAACAAAGTTTTGACACAGATTCCCAATACGGGCATTCAGATCATATAGCACGTTGCTGTAAGCAAGCACATTTTCATTCAAAGTTGCAAGTTACTATATAGGAACAAGTTTGTATAGGTATTTCAAAGATGCCCAGATTTGAGCTAAACTTGGTATGTGTCAAACTCCTAGAAATAACTTCATGCCCCATCTCCCTTACTTCCAGCTAGTAAGGATCACATAATTCCTAACAAAGTTTTGACACAGATTCCCAATTCGGGCATTCAGAACATATAGCACGTTGCTGTAAGCAAGCACATTTTCATTCAAAGTTGCAAGTTACTAGGTAGGAACAAGTTTGTACAGGTATTTCAAAGATGCCCAGAACTGAGCTAAACTTGGTATGTGTCCAACTTCTAGAAATAACTTCATGCCCCATCTCCCTTACTTCCAACTAGTAAGGATCACATAATTCCTAACAAAGTTTTGACACAGATTCCCAATTCGGGCATTCAGAACATATAGCACGTTGCTGTAAGCAAGCAGATTCTCATTCAAAGATGCAAGTTACTATGTAGGAACAAGTTTGTATAGGTATTTCAAAGATACCCATAACTGAGCTAAACTTGGTATGTGTCCAACTCCTAGAAATAACTTCATGCCCCATCTCCCTTACTTCCAGCTAGTAAGGATCACATAATTCCTAACAAAGTTTTGACACAGATTCCCAATTCGTGCATTCAGAACATATAGCACGTTGCTGTAAGCAAGCAGATTCTCATTCAAAGATGCAAGTTACTAGGTAGGAACAAGTTTGTATAGGTATTTCAAAGATGCCCAGAACTGAGCTAAACTTGGTATGTGTCCAACTCCTAGAAATAACTTCATGCCCCATCTCCCTTACTTCCAGCTAGTAAGGATCACATAATTCCTAACAAAGTTTTGACACAGATTCCCAATTCGGGCATTCAGAACATATAGCACGTTGCTGTAAGCAAGCACATTCTCATTCAAAGATGCAAGTTACTATGTAGGAACAAGTTTGTATAGGTATTTCAAAGATGCCCAGAACTGAGCTAAACTTGGTATGTGTCCAACTCCTAGAAATAACTTCATGCCCCATCTCCCTTACTTCCAGCTAGTAAGGATCACATAATTCCTAACAAAGTTTTGACACAGATTGCCAATTCGGGCATTCAGAACATATAGCACGTTCCTGTAAGCAAGCACATTCTCATTCAAAGATGCAAGTTACTATGTAGGAACAAGTTTGTTTAGGTATTTCAAAGATGCCCAGAACTGAGCTAAACTTGGTATGTGTCCAACTCCTAGAAAAAACTTCATGCCCCATCTCCCTTACTTCCAGCTAGTAAGGATCACATAATTCCTAACAAAGTTTTGACACAGAATCCCAATTCGGGCATTCAGAACATATAGCACGTTGCTGCAAGAAAGCACATTCTCATTCAAAGTTGCAAGTTACTATGTAGGAACAAGTTTGTATAGGTATTTCAAAGATGCCCAGAACTGAGCTAAACTTGGTATGTGTCCAACTCCTAGAAATAACTTCATGCCCCATCTCCCTTACTTCCAGCTAGTAAGGATCACATAATTCCTAACAAAGTTTTGACACAGATTCCCAATTCGGGCATTTAGAACATATAGCACGTTGCTGTAAGCAAGCACATTCTCATTCAAAGTTGCAAGTTACTATGTAGGAACAAGTTTGTATAGGAATTTCAAAGATGCCCAGAACTGAGCTAAACTTGGTATGTGTCCAACTCCAAGAAATAACTTCATGCCCCATCTCCCTTACTTCCAGCTAGTAAGGATCACATAATTCCTAACAAAGTTTTGACACAGATTCCCAATTCGGGCATTCAGAACATATAGCACGTTGCTGTAAGAAGGCACATTTTCATTCAAAGTTGCAAGTTACTATGTAGGAACAAGTTTGTATAGGTATTTCAAAGATGCCCAGAACTGAGCTAAACTTGGTATGTGTCCAACTCCTAGAAATAACTTCATGCCCCATTCCCTTACTTCCAGCTAGTAAGGATCACATAATTCCTAACAAAGTTTTGACACAGATTCTCAATTCGGGCATTCAGAACATATAGCACGTTGCTGTAAGCAAGCAGATTCTCATTCAAAGATGCAAGTTACTATGTAGGAACAAGTTTGTATAGGTATTTCAAAGATGCCCAGAACTGAGCTAAACTTGGTATGTGTCCAACTCCTAGAAATAACTTCATGCCCCATCTCCCTTACTTCCAGCTAGTAAGGATCACATAATTCCTAACAAAGTTTTGACACAGATTCCCAATTCGGGCATTCAGAACATATAGCACGTTGCTGTAAGCAAGCACATTTTCATTCAAAGTTGCAAGTTACTATGTAGGAACAAGTTTGTATAGGTATTTCAAAGATGCCCAGAACTGAGCTAAACTTGGTATGTGTCCAACTCCTAGAAATAACTTCATGCCCCATCTCCCTTACTTCCAGCTAGTAAGGATCACATAATTCCTAACAAAGTTTTGACACAGATTCTCAATTCGGGCATTCAGAACATATAGCACGTTGCTGTAAGCAAGCAGATTCTCATTCAAAGATGCAAGTTACTATGTAGGAACAAGTTTGTATAGGTATTTCAAAGATGCCCAGAACTGAGCTAAACTTGGTATGTGTCCAACTCCTAGAAATAACTTCATGCCCCATCTCCCTTACTTCCAGCTAGTAAGGATCACATAATTCCTAACAAAGTTTTGACACAGATTCCCTATTCGGGCATTCAGAACATATAGCACGTTGCTGTAAGCAAGCACATTTTCATTCAAAGTTGCAAGTTACTATGTAGGAACAAGTTTGTATAGGTATTTCAAAGATGCCCAGAACTGAGCTAAACTTGGTATGTGTCCAACTCCTAGAAATAACTTCATGCCCCATCTCCCTTACTTCCAGCTAGTAAGGATCACATAATTCCTAACAAAGTTTTGACACAGATTCCCAATTAGGGCATTCAGAACATATAGCACGTTGCTGTAAGCAAGCAGATTCTCATTCAAAGATGCAAGTTACTATGTAGGAACAAGTTTGTATAGGTATTTCAAAGATGCCCAGAACTGAGCTAAACTTGGTATGTGTCCAACTCCTAGAAATAACTTCATGCCCCATCTCCCTTACTTCCAGCTAGTAAGGATCACATAATTCCTAACAAAGTTTTGACACAGATTCCCAATACGGGCATTCAGATCATATAGCACGTTGCTGTAAGCAAGCACATTTTCATTCAAAGTTGCAAGTTACTATATAGGAACAAGTTTGTATAGGTATTTCAAAGATGCCCAGATTTGAGCTAAACTTGGTATGTGTCAAACTCCTAGAAATAACTTCATGCCCCATCTCCCTTACTTCCAGCTAGTAAGGATCACATAATTCCTAACAAAGTTTTGACACAGATTCCCAATTCGGGCATTCAGAACATATAGCACGTTGCTGTAAGCAAGCACATTTTCATTCAAAGTTGCAAGTTACTAGGTAGGAACAAGTTTGTACAGGTATTTCAAAGATGCCCAGAACTGAGCTAAACTTGGTATGTGTCCAACTTCTAGAAATAACTTCATGCCCCATCTCCCTTACTTCCAACTAGTAAGGATCACATAATTCCTAACAAAGTTTTGACACAGATTCCCAATTCGGGCATTCAGAACATATAGCACGTTGCTGTAAGCAAGCAGATTCTCATTCAAAGATGCAAGTTACTATGTAGGAACAAGTTTGTATAGGTATTTCAAAGATACCCATAACTGAGCTAAACTTGGTATGTGTCCAACTCCTAGAAATAACTTCATGCCCCATCTCCCTTACTTCCAGCTAGTAAGGATCACATAATTCCTAACAAAGTTTTGACACAGATTCCCAATTCGTGCATTCAGAACATATAGCACGTTGCTGTAAGCAAGCAGATTCTCATTCAAAGATGCAAGTTACTAGGTAGGAACAAGTTTGTATAGGTATTTCAAAGATGCCCAGAACTGAGCTAAACTTGGTATGTGTCCAACTCCTAGAAATAACTTCATGCCCCATCTCCCTTACTTCCAGCTATTAAGGATCACACAATTCCTAACAAAGTTTTGACACAGATTCCCTATTCGGGCATTCAGAACATATAGCACGTTGCTGTAAGCAAGCACATTCTCATTCAAAGTTGCAAGTTACTATGTAGGAACAAGTTTGTATAGGTATTTCAAAGATGCCCAGAACTGAGCTAAACTTGGTATGTGTCCAACTTCTAGAAATAACTTGATGCCCCATCTCCCTTACTTCCAGCTAATAAGGATCACATAATTCCTAACAAAGTTTTGACACAGATTCCCAATTCGGGCATTCACAACATATAGCACGTTGCTGTAAGCAAGCACATTCTCATTCAAAGTTGCAAGTTACTATGTAGGAACAAGTTTGTATAGGTATTTCAAAGATGCCCAGAACTGAGCTAAACTTGGTATGTGTCAAACTCTTGAAATAACTTCATGCCCCATCTCCCTTATTTCCAGCTAGTAAGGAGCACATAATTCCTAACAAAGTTTTGACACAGATTCCCAATTCGGGCATTCAGAACATATAGCACGTTGCTGTAAGCAAGCACATTCTCATTCAAAGATGCAAGTTACTATGTAGGAACAAGTTTGTATAGGTATTTCAAAGATGCCCAGAACTGAGCTAAACTTGGTATGTGTCCAACTCCTAGAAATAACTTCATGCCCCATCTCCCTTACTTCCAGCTAGTAAGGATCACATAATTCCTAACAAAGTTTTGACAGAGATTCCCAATTCGGGCATTCAGAACATATGGCACGTTGCTGTAAGCAAGCACATTCTCATTCAAAGTTGCAAGTTACTAGGTAGGAACAAGTTTGTATAGGTATTTCAAAGATGCCCAGAACTGAGCTAAACTTGGTATGTGTCCAACTCCTAGAAATAACTTCATGCTCCATCTCCCTTACTTCCAGCTAGTAAGGATCACATAATTTCTAACAAAGTTTTGACACAGATTGCCAATTCGGGCATTCAGAACATATAGCACGTTGCTGTAAGCAAGCACATTCTCATTCAAAGATGCAAGTTACTATGTAGGAACAAGTTTGTATAGGTATTTCAAAGATGCCCAGAACTGAGCTAAACTTGGTATGTGTCCAACTCCTAGAAATAACTTCATGCTCCATCTCCCTTACTTCCAGCTAGTAAGGATCACATAATTCCTAACAAAGTTTTGACACAGATTCCCAAATCGTGCATTCAGAACATATGGCACGTTGCTGCAAGCAAGCACATTCTCATTCAATGTTGCAAGTTACTATGTAGGAACAAGTTTGTATAGGTATTTCAAAGATGCCCAGATTTGAGCTAAACTTGGTATGTGTCAAACTCCTAGAAATAACTTCATGCCCCATCTCCCTTACTTCCAGCTAGTAAGGATCACATAATTCCTAACAAAGTTTTGACACAGATTCCCAATTCGGGCATTCAGAACATATAGCACGTTGCTGTAAGCAAGCACATTTTCATTCAAAGTTGCAAGTTACTAGGTAGGAACAAGTTTGTACAGGTATTTCAAAGATGCCCAGAACTGAGCTAAACTTGGTATGTGTCCAACTTCTAGAAATAACTTCATGCCCCATCTCCCTTACTTCCAACTAGTAAGGATCACATAATTCCTAACAAAGTTTTGACACAGATTCCCAATTCGGGCATTCAGAACATATAGCACGTTGCTGTAAGCAAGCAGATTCTCAATCAAAGATGCAAGTTACTATGTAGGAACAAGTTTGTATAGGTATTTCAAAGATACCCATAACTGAGCTAAACTTGGTATGTGTCCAACTCCTAGAAATAACTTCATGCCCCATCTCCCTTACTTCCAGCTAGTAAGGATCACATAATTCCTAACAAAGTTTTGACACAGATTCCCAATTCGTGCATTCAGAACATATAGCACGTTGCTGTAAGCAAGCAGATTCTCATTCAAAGATGCAAGTTACTAGGTAGGAACAAGTTTGTATAGGTATTTCAAAGATGCCCAGAACTGAGCTAAACTTGGTATGTGTCCAACTCCTAGAAATAACTTCATGCCCCATCTCCCTTACTTCCAGCTATTAAGGATCACACAATTCCTAACAAAGTTTTGACACAGATTCCCTATTCGGGCATTCAGAACATATAGCACGTTGCTGTAAGCAAGCACATTCTCATTCAAAGTTGCAAGTTACTATGTAGGAACAAGTTTGTATAGGTATTTCAAAGATGCCCAGAACTGAGCTAAACTTGGTATGTGTCCAACTTCTAGAAATAACTTGATGCCCCATCTCCCTTACTTCCAGCTAGTAAGGATCACATAATTCCTAACAAAGTTTTGACACAGATTCCCAATTCGGGCATTCAGAACATATAGCACGTTGCTGTAAGCAAGCACATTCTCATTCAAAGTTGCAAGTTACTATGTAGGAACAAGTTTGTATAGGTATTTCAAAGATGCCCAGAACTGAGCTAAACTTGGTATGTGTCAAACTCTTGAAATAACTTCATGCCCCATCTCCCTTATTTCCAGCTAGTAAGGAGCACATAATTCCTAACAAAGTTTTGACACAGATTCCCAATTCGGGCATTCAGAACATATAGCACGTTGCTGTAAGCAAGCACATTCTCATTCAAAGATGCAAGTTACTATGTAGGAACAAGTTTGTATAGGTATTTCAAAGATGCCCAGAACTGAGCTAAACTTGGTATGTGTCCAACTCCTAGAAATAACTTCATGCCCCATCTCCCTTACTTCCAGCTAGTAAGGATCACATAATTCCTAACAAAGTTTTGACAGAGATTCCCAATTCGGGCATTCAGAACATATGGCACGTTGCTGTAAGCAAGCACATTCTCATTCAAAGTTGCAAGTTACTAGGTAGGAACAAGTTTGTATAGGTATTTCAAAGATGCCCAGAACTGAGCTAAACTTGGTATGTGTCCAACTCCTAGAAATAACTTCATGCTCCATCTCCCTTACTTCCAGCTAGTAAGGATCACATAATTTCTAACAAAGTTTTGACACAGATTGCCAATTCGGGCATTCAGAACATATAGCACGTTGCTGTAAGCAAGCACATTCTCATTCAAAGATGCAAGTTACTATGTAGGAACAAGTTTGTATAGGTATTTCAAAGATGCCCAGAACTGAGCTAAACTTGGTATGTGTCCAACTCCTAGAAATAACTTCATGCTCCATCTCCCTTACTTCCAGCTAGTAAGGATCACATAATTCCTAACAAAGTTTTGACACAGATTCCCAAATCGGGCATTCAGAACATATGGCACGTTGCTGCAAGCAAGCACATTCTCATTCAATGTTGCAAGTTACTATGTAGGAACAAGTTTGTATAGGTATTTCAAAGATGCCCAGAACTGAGCTAAACTTGGTATGTCTCCAACTCCAAGAAATAACTTCATGCCCCATCTCCCTTACTTCCAGCTAGTAAGGATCACATAATTCCTAACAAAGTTTTGACACAGATTCCCAATTCGGGCATTCAGAACATATAGCACGTTGCTGTAAGCAAGCACATTCTCATTCAAAGTTGCAAGTTACTATGTAGGAACAAGTTTGTATAGGTATTTCAAAGATGCCCAGAACTGAGCTAAACTTGGTATGTGTCCAACTCCTAGAAATAACTTCATGCCCCATCTCCCTTACTTCCAGCTAGTAAGGATCACATAATTCCTAACAAAGTTTTGACACAGATTCCCAATTCGGGCATTCAGAACATATAGCACGTTGCTGTAAGCAAGCACATTCTCATTCAAAGTTGCAAGTTACTATGTAGGAACAAGTTTGTATAGGTATTTCAAAGATGCCCAGAACTGAGCTAAACTTTGTATGTGTCCAACTCTTGAAATAACTTCATGCCCCATCTCCCTTACTTCCAGCTAGTAAGGATCACATAATTCCTAACAAAGTTTTGACACAGATTCCCAATTCGGGCATTCAGAACATATAGCACGTTGCTGTAAGCAAGCACATTCTCATTCAAAGATGCAAGTTACTATGTAGGAACAAGTTTGTATAGGTATTTCAAAGATGCCCAGAACTGAGCTAAACTTGGTATGTGTCCAACTCCTAGAAATAACTTCATGCCCCATCTCCCTTACTTCCAGCTAGTAAGGATCACATAATTCCTAATAAAGTTTTGACACATTCCCAATTCGGGCATTCAGAACATATAGCACGTTGCTGTAAGCAAGCACATTTTCATTCAAAGTTGCAAGTTACTATGTAGGAACAAGTTTGTATAGGTATTTCAAAGATGCCCAGAACTGAGCTAAAATTGGTATGTGTCCAACTCCTAGAAATAACTTCATGCTCCATCTCCCTTACTTCCAGCTAGTAAGGATCACATAATTCCTAACAAAGTTTTGACACAGATTCTCAATTCGGGCATTCAGAACATATAGCACGTTGCTGTAAGCAAGCAGATTCTCATTCAAAGATGCAAGTTACTATGTAGGAACAAGTTTGTATAGGTATTTCAAAGATGCCCAGAACTGAGCTAAACTTGGTATGTGTCCAACTCCTAGAAATAACTTCATGCCCCATCTCCCTTACTTCCAGCTAGTAAGGATCACATAATTCCTAACAAAGATTTGACACAGATTCCCAATACGGGCATTCAGAACATATAGCACGTTGCTGTAAGCAAGCAGATTCTCATTCAAAGATGCAAGTTACTATGTAGGAACAAGTTTGTATAGGTATTTCAAAGATGCCCAGAACTGAGCTAAACTTGGTATGTGTCCAACTCCTAGAAATAACTTCATGCCCCATCTCCCTTACTTCCAGCTAGTAAGGATCACATAATTCCTAACAAAGTTTTGACACAGATTGCCAATTCGTGCATTCAGAACATATAGCACGTTGCTGTAAGCAAGCACATTCTCATTCAAAGATGCAAGTTACTATGTAGGATCAAGTTTGTATAGGTATTTCAAAGATGCCCAGAACTGAGCTAAACTTGGTATGTCTCCAACTCCAAGAAATATCTTCATGCCCCATCTCCCTTACTTCCAGCTAGTAAGGATCACATAATTCCTAACAAAGTTTTGACACAGATTCCCAATTCGGGCATTCAGAACATATGGCACGTTGCTGTAAGCAAGCACATTCTCATTCAAAGTTGCAAGTTACTATGTAGGAACAAGTTTGTATAGGTATTTCAAAGATGCCCAGAACTGAGCTAAACTTGGTATGTGTCCAACTCCTAGAAATAACTTCATGCCCCATCTCCCTTACTTCCAGCTAGTAAGGATCACATAATTCCTAACAAAGTTTTGACACAGATTCCCAATTCGGGCATTCAGAACATATAGCACGTTGCTGAAAGCAAGCACATTCTCATTCAAAGTTGCAAGTTACTATGTAGGAACAAGTTTGTATAGGAATTTCAAAGATGCCCAGAACTGAGCTAAACTTGGTATGTGTCCAACTCCTAGAAATAACTTCATGCTCCATCTCCCTTACTTCCAGCTAGTAAGGATCACATAATTCCTAACAAAGTTTTGACACAGATTCCCAAATCGGGCATTCAGAACATATGGCACGTTGCTGCAAGCAAGCACATTCTCATTTAATGTTGCAAGTTACTATGTAGGATCAAGTTTGTATAGGTATTTCAAAGATGCCCAGAACTGAGCTAAACTTGGTATGTCTCCAACTCCAAGAAATATCTTCATGCCCCATCTCCCTTACTTCCAGCTAGTAAGGATCACATAATTCCTAACAAAGTTTTGACACAGATTCCCAATTCGGGCATTCAGAACATATGGCACGTTGCTGTAAGCAAGCACATTCTCATTCAAAGTTGCAAGTTACTATGTAGGAACAAGTTTGTATAGGTATTTCAAAGATGCCCAGAACTGAGCTAAACTTGGTATGTGTCCAACTCCTAGAAATAACTTCATGCCCCATCTCCCTTACTTCCAGCTAGTAAGGATCACATAATTCCTAACAAAGTTTTGACACAGATTCCCAATTCGGGCCTTCAGAAGATATAGCACGTTGCTGTAAGCAAGCACATTCTCATTCAAAGTTGCAAGTTACTATGTAGGAACAAGTTTGTATAGGAATTTCAAAGATGCCCAGAACTGAGCTAAACTTGGTATGTGTCCAACTCCTAGAAATAACTTCATGCCCCATCTCCCTTACTTCCAGCTAGTAAGGATCACATAATTCCTAACAAAGTTTTGACACAGATTCCCAAATCGGGCATTCAGAACATATAGCACGTTGCTGCAAGCAAGCACATTCTCATTCAAAGTTGCAAGTTACGAGGTATGAACAAGTTTGTATAGGTATTTCAAAGATGCCCAGAACTGAGCTAAACTTGGTATGTGTCCAACTCCTAGAAATAACTTCATGCCCCATCTCCCTTACTTCCAGCTAGTAAGGATCACATAATTCCTAACAAAGTTTTGACACAGATTCCCAAATCTGGCATTCAGAACATATAGCACGTTGCTGTAAGCAAGCACATTTTCATTCAAAGTTGCAAGTTACTATGTAGGAACAAGTATGTATAGGTATTTCAAAGATGCCCAGAACTGAGCTAAACTTGGTATGTGTCCAACTCCTAGAAATAACTTCATGCCCCATCTCCCTTACTTCCAGCTAGTAAGGATCACATAATTCCTAACAAAGTTTTGACACAGATTCCCAATTCGGGCATTCAGAACATATAGCACGTTGCTGTAAGCAAGCACATTTTCATTCAAAGTTGCAAGTTACTAGGTAGGAACAAGTTTGTATAGGTATTTCAAAGATGCCCAGAACTGAGCTAAACTTGGTATGTGTCCAACTCCTAGAAATAACTTCATGCCCCATCTCCCTTACTTCCAGCTAGTAAGGATCACATAATTCCTAACAAAGTTTTGACACAGATTCCCAATTCGGGCATTCAGAACATATAGCACGTTGCTGTGAGCAAGCAGATTCTCATTCAAAGATGCAAGTTACTAGGTAGGAACAAGTTTGTATAGGTATTTCAAAGATGCCCAGAACTGAGCTAAACTTGGTATGTGTCCAACTCCTAGAAATAACTTCATGCCCCATCTCCCTTACTTCCAGCTAGTAAGGATCACATAATTCCTAACAAAGTTTTAACACAGATTCCCAATTCGGGCATTCAGAACATATAGCACGTTGCTGTAAGCAAGCAGATTCTCATTCAAAGATGCAAGTTACTATGTAGGAACAAGTTTGTATAGGAATTTCGAAGATGCCCAGAACTGAGCTAAACTTGGTATGTGTCCAACTCCTAGAAATAACTTCATGCCCCATCTCCCTTACTTCCAGCTAGTAAGGATCACATAATTCCTAACAAAGTTTTGACACAGATTGCCAATTCGGGCATTCAGAACATATAGCACGTTGCTGTAAGCAAGCACATTCTCATTCAAAGATGCAAGTTACTATGTAGGAACAAGTTTGTATAGGTATTTCAAAGATGCCCAGAACTGAGCTAAACTTGGTATGTGTCCAACTCCTAGAAATAACTTCATGCCCCATCTCCCTTACTTCCAGCTAGTAAGGATCACATAATTCCTAACAAAGTTTTGACACAGATTCCCAATTCGGGCATTCAGAACATATAGCACGTTGCTGCAAGCAAGCACATTCTCATTCAAAGATGCAAGTTACTATGTAGGAACAAGTTTGTATAGGTATTTCAAAGATGCCCAGAACTGAGCTAAACTTGGTATGTGTCCAACTCCTAGAAATAACTTCATGCCCCATCTCCCTTACTTCCAGCTAGTAAGGATCACATAATTCCTAACAAAGTTTTGACACAGATTCCCAATTCGGGCATTCAGAACATATAGCACGTTGCTGTAAGCAAGCAGATTCTCATTCAAAGATGCAAGTTACTAGGTAGGAACAAGTTTGTATAGGTATTTCAAAGATGCCCAGAACTGAGCTAAACTTGGTATGTGTCCAACTCCTAGAAATAACTTCATGCCCCATCTCCCTTACTTCCAGCTAGTAAGGATCACATAATTCCTAACAAGGTTTTAACACAGATTCCCAATTCGGGCATTCAGAACATATAGCACGTTGCTGTAAGCAAGCACATTCTCATTCAAAGATGCAAGTTACTATGTAGGAACAAGTTTGTATAGGTATTTCAAAGATGCCCAGAACTGAGCTAAACTTGGTATGTGTCCAACTCCTAGAAATAACTTCATGCCCCATCTCCCTTACTTCCAGCTAGTAAGGATCACATAATTCCTAAAAAAGTTTTGACACAGATTGCCAATTCGGGGATTCAGAACATATAGCACGTTGCTGTAAGCAAGCACATTCTCGTTCAAAGATGCAAGTTACTATGTAGGAACAAGTTTGTATAGGTATTTCAAAGATGCCCAGAACTGAGCTAAACTTGGTATGTGTCCAACTCCTAGAAATAACTTCATGCCCCATCTCCCTTACTTCCAGCTAGTAAGGATCACATAATTCCTAACAAAGTTTTGACACAGAATCCCAATTCGGGCATTCAGAACATATAGCACGTTGCTGCAAGCAAGCACATTCTCGTTCAAATTTGCAAGTTACTATGTAGGAACAAGTTTGTATAGGTATTTCAAAGATGCCCAGAACTGAGCTAAACTTGGTATGTGTCCAACTCCTAGAAATAACTTCATGCCCCATCTCCCTTACTTCCAGCTAGTAAGGATCACATAATTCCTAACAAAGTTTTGACACAGATTCCCAATTCGGGCATTTAGAACTTATAGCACGTTGCTGTAAGCAAGCACATTCTCATTCAAAGTTGCAAGTTACTATGTAGGAACAAGTTTGTATAGGAATTTCAAAGATGCCCAGAACTGAGCTAAACTTGGTATGTGTCCAACTCCTAGAAATAACTTCATGCCCCATCTCCCTTACTTCCAGCTAGTAAGGATCACATAATTCCTAACAAAGTTTTGACACAGATTCCCAATTCGGGCATTCAGAACATATAGCACGTTGCTGTAAGCAAGCACATTTTCATTCAAAGTTGCAAGTTACTATGTAGGAACAAGTTTGTATAGGTATTTCAAAGATGCCCAGAACTGAGCTAAACTTGGTATGTGTCCAACTCCTAGAAATAACTTCATGCCCCATCTCCCTTACTTCCAGCTAGTAAGGATCACATAATTCCTAACAAAGTTTTGACACAGATTCTCAATTCGGGCATTCAGAACATATAGCACGTTGCTGTAAGCAAGCAGATTCTCATTCAAAGATGCAAGTTACTATGTAGGAACAAGTTTGTATAGGTATTTCAAAGATGCCCAGAACTGAGCTAAACTTGGTATGTGTCCAACTCCTAGAAATAACTTCATGCCCCATCTCCCTTACTTCCAGCTAGTAAGGATCACATAATTCCTAACAAAGTTTTAACACAGATTCCCAATTCGGGCATTCAGAACATATAGCACGTTGCTGTAAGCAAGCACATTCTCATTCAAAGATGCAAGTTACTATGTAGGAACAAGTTTGTATAGGTATTTCAAAGATGCCCAGAACTGAGCTAAACTTGGTATGTGTCCAACTCCTAGAAATAACTTCATGCCCCATCTCCCTTACTTCCAGCTAGTAAGGATCACATAATTCCTAACAAAGTTTTGACACAGATTGCCAATTCGGGCATTCAGAACATATAGCACGTTGCTGTAAGCAAGCACATTCTCATTCAAAGATGCAAGTTACTATGTAGGAACAAGTTTGTTTAGGTATTTCAAAGATGCCCAGAACTGAGCTAAACTTGGTATGTGTCCAACTCCTAGAAAAAACTTCATGCCCCATCTCCCTTACTTCCAGCTAGTAAGGATCACATAATTCCTAACAAAGTTTTGACACAGAATCCCAATTCTGGCATTCAGAACATATAGCACGTTGCTGCAAGAAAGTACATTCTCATTCAAAGTTGCAAGTTACTATGTAGGAACTAGTTTGTATAGGTATTTCAAAGATGCCCAGAACTGAGCTAAACTTGGTATGTGTCCAACTCCTAGAAATAACTTCATGCCCCATCTCCCTTACTTCCAGCTAGTAAGGATCACATAATTCCTAACAAGGTTTTGACACAGATTCCCAATTCGGGCATTCAGAACATATAGCACGTTGCTGTAAGCAAGCACATTTTCATTCAAAGTTGCAAGTTACTATGTAGGAACAAGTTTGTATAGGTATTTCAAAGATGCCCAGAACTGAGCTAAACTTGGTATGTGTCCAACTCCTAGAAATAACTTCATGCCCCATCTCCCTTACTTCCAGCTAGTAAGGATCACATAATTCCTAACAAAGTTTTGACACAGATTCCCAATTAGGGCATTCAGAACATATAGCACGTTGCTGTAAGCAAGCAGATTCTCATTCAAAGATGCAAGTTACTATGTAGGAACAAGTTTGTATAGGTATTTCAAAGATGCCCAGAACTGAGCTAAACTTGGTATGTGTCCAACTCCTAGAAATAACTTCATGCCCCATCTCCCTTACTTCCAGCTAGTAAGGATCACATAATTCCTAACAAAGTTTTGACACAGATTCCCAATACGGGCATTCAGATCATATAGCACGTTGCTGTAAGCAAGCACATTTTCATTCAAAGTTGCAAGTTACTATGTAGGAACAAGTTTGTATAGGTATTTCAAAGATGCCCAGAACTGAGCTAAACTTGGTATGTCTCCAACTCCAAGAAATAACTTCATGCCCCATCTCCCTTACTTCCAGCTAGTAAGGATCACATAATTCCTAACAAAGTTTTGACACAGATTCCCAAATCGGGCATTCAGAACATATAGCACGTTGCTGCAAGCAAGCACATTCTCATTCAAAGTTGCAAGTTACGAGGTATGAACAAGTTTGTATAGGTATTTCAAAGATGCCCAGAACTGAGCTAAACTTCGTATGTGTCCAACTCCTAGAAATAACTTCATGCCCCATCTCCCTTACTTCCAGCTAGTAAGGATCACATAATTCCTAACAAAGTTTTGACACAGATTCCCTATTCGGGCATTCAGAACATATAGCACGTTGCTGTAAGCAAGCACATTTTCATTCAAAGTTGCAAGTTACTATGTAGGAACAAGTATGTATAGGTATTTCAAAGATGCCCAGAACTGAGCTAAACTTGGTATGTGTCCAACTCCTAGAAATAACTTCATGCCCCATCTCCCTTACTTCCAGCTAGTAAGGATCACATAATTCCTAACAAAGTTTTGACACAGATTCCCAATTCGGGCATTCAGAACATATAGCACGTTGCTGTAAGCAAGCACATTTTCATTCAAAGTTGCAAGTTACTAGGTAGGAACAAGTTTGTATAGGTATTTCAAAGATGCCCAGAACTGAGCTAAACTTGGTATGTGTCCAACTCCTAGAAATAACTTCATGCCCCATCTCCCTTACTTCCAGCTAGTAAGGATCACATAATTCCTAACAAAGTTTTGACACAGATTCCCAATTCGGGCATTCAGAACATATAGCACGTTGCTGCAAGCAAGCACATTCTCGTTCAAATTTGCAAGTTACTATGTAGGAACAAGTTTGTATAGGTATTTCAAAGATGCCCAGAACTGAGCTAAACTTGGTATGTGTCCAACTCCTAGAAATAACTTCATGCCCCATCTCCCTTACTTCCAGCTAGTAAGGATCACATAATTCCTAACAAAGTTTTGACACAGATTCCCAATTCGGGCATTTAGAACTTATAGCACGTTGCTGTAAGCAAGCACATTCTCATTCAAAGTTGCAAGTTACTATGTAGGAACAAGTTTGTATAGGAATTTCAAAGATGCCCAGAACTGAGCTAAACTTGGTATGTGTCCAACTCCTAGAAATAACTTCATGCCCCATCTCCCTTACTTCCAGCTAGTAAGGATCACATAATTCCTAACAAAGTTTTGACACAGATTCCCAATTCGGGCATTCAGAACATATAGCACGTTGCTGTAAGCAAGCACATTTTCATTCAAAGTTGCAAGTTACTATGTAGGAACAAGTTTGTATAGGTATTTCAAAGATGCCCAGAACTGAGCTAAACTTGGTATGTGTCCAACTCCTAGAAATAACTTCATGCCCCATCTCCCTTACTTCCAGCTAGTAAGGATCACATAATTCCTAACAAAGTTTTGACACAGATTCTCAATTCGGGCATTCAGAACATATAGCACGTTGCTGTAAGCAAGCAGATTCTCATTCAAAGATGCAAGTTACTATGTAGGAACAAGTTTGTATAGGTATTTCAAAGATGCCCAGAACTGAGCTAAACTTGGTATGTGTCCAACTCCTAGAAATAACTTCATGCCCCATCTCCCTTACTTCCAGCTAGTAAGGATCACATAATTCCTAACAAAGTTTTGACACAGATTCCCAATTAGGGCATTCAGAACATATAGCACGTTGCTGTAAGCAAGAAGATTCTCATTCAAAGATGCAAGTTACTATGTAGGAACAAGTTTGTATAGGAATTTCGAAGATGCCCAGAACTGAGCTAAACTTGGTATGTGTCCAACTCCTAGAAATAACTTCATGCCCCATCTCCCTTACTTCCAGCTAGTAAGGATCACATAATTCCTAACAAAGTTTTGACACAGATTCCCAATACGGGCATTCAGATCATATAGCACGTTGCTGTAAGCAAGCACATTTTCATTCAAAGTTGCAAGTTACTATGTAGTAACAAGTTTGTATAGGTATTTCAAAGATGCCCAGAACTGAGCTAAACTTGGTATGTCTCCAACTCCAAGAAATAACTTCATGCCCCATCTCCCTTACTTCCAGCTAGTAAGGATCACATAATTCCTAACAAAGTTTTGACACAGATTCCCAAATCGGGCATTCAGAACATATAGCACGTTGCTGCAAGCAAGCACATTCTCATTCAAAGTTGCAAGTTACGAGGTATGAACAAGTTTGTATAGGTATTTCAAAGATGCCCAGAACTGAGCTAAACTTCGTATGTGTCCAACTCCTAGAAATAACTTCATGCCCCATCTCCCTTACTTCCAGCTAGTAAGGATCACATAATTCCTAACAAAGTTTTGACACAGATTCCCTATTCGGGCATTCAGAACATATAGCACGTTGCTGTAAGCAAGCACATTTTCATTCAAAGTTGCAAGTTACTATGTAGGAACAAGTATGTATAGGTATTTCAAAGATGCCCAGAACTGAGCTAAACTTGGTATGTGTCCAACTCCTAGAAATAACTTCATGCCCCATCTCCCTTACTTCCAGCTAGTAAGGATCACATAATTCCTAACAAAGTTTTGACACAGATTCCCAATTCGGGCATTCAGAACATATAGCACGTTGCTGTAAGCAAGCACATTTTCATTCAAAGTTGCAAGTTACTAGGTAGGAACAAGTTTGTATAGGTATTTCAAAGATGCCCAGAACTGAGCTAAACTTGGTATGTGTCCAACTCCTAGAAATAACTTCATGCCCCATCTCCCTTACTTCCAGCTAGTAAGGATCACATAATTCCTAACAAAGTTTTGACACAGATTCCCAATTCGGGCATTCAGAACATATAGCACGTTGCTGTGAGCAAGCAGATTCTCATTCAAAGATGCAAGTTACTAGGTAGGAACAAGTTTGTATAGGTATTTCAAAGATGCCCAGAACTGAGCTAAACTTGGTATGTGTCCAACTCCTATAAATAACTTCATGCCCCATCTCCCTTACTTCCAGCTAGTAAGGATCACATAATTCCTAACAAAGTTTTAACACAGATTCCCAATTCGGGCATTCAGAACATATAGCACGTTGCTGTAAGCAAGCAGATTCTCATTCAAAGATGCAAGTTACTATGTAGGAACAAGTTTGTATAGGAATTTCGAAGATGCCCAGAACTGAGCTAAACTTGGTATGTGTCCAACTCCTAGAAATAACTTCATGCCCCATCTCCCTTACTTCCAGCTAGTAAGGATCACATAATTCCTAACAAAGTTTTGACACAGATTGCCAATTCGGGCATTCAGAACATATAGCACGTTGCTGTAAGCAAGCACATTCTCATTCAAAGATGCAAGTTACTATGTAGGAACAAGTTTGTATAGGTATTTCAAAGATGCCCAGAACTGAGCTAAACTTGGTATGTGTCCAACTCCTAGAAATAACTTCATGCCCCATCTCCCTTACTTCCAGCTAGTAAGGATCACATAATTCCTAACAAAGTTTTGACACAGATTCCCAATTCGGGCATTCAGAACATATAGCACGTTGCTGCAAGCAAGCACATTCTCATTCAAAGATGCAAGTTACTATGTAGGAACAAGTTTGTATAGGTATTTCAAAGATGCCCAGAACTGAGCTAAACTTGGTATGTGTCCAACTCCTAGAAATAACTTCATGCCCCATCTCCCTTACTTCCAGCTAGTAAGGATCACATAATTCCTAACAAAGTTTTGACACAGATTCCCAATTCGGGCATTCAGAACATATAGCACGTTGCTGTAAGCAAGCAGATTCTCATTCAAAGATGCAAGTTACTAGGTAGGAACAAGTTTGTATAGGTATTTCAAAGATGCCCAGAACTGAGCTAAACTTGGTATGTGTCCAACTCCTAGAAATAACTTCATGCCCCATCTCCCTTACTTCCAGCTAGTAAGGATCACATAATTCCTAACAAAGTTTTAACACAGATTCCCAATTCGGGCATTCAGAACATATAGCACGTTGCTGTAAGCAAGCACATTCTCATTCAAAGATGCAAGTTACTATGTAGGAACAAGTTTGTATAGGTATTTCAAAGATGCCCAGAACTGAGCTAAACTTGGTATGTGTCCAACTCCTAGAAATAACTTCATGCCCCATCTCCCTTACTTCCAGCTAGTAAGGATCACATAATTCCTAAAAAAGTTTTGACACAGATTGCCAATTCGGGCATTCAGAACATATAGCACGTTGCTGTAAGCAAGCACATTCTCGTTCAAAGATGCAAGTTACTATGTAGGAACAAGTTTGTATAGGTATTTCAAAGATGCCCAGAACTGAGCTAAACTTGGTATGTGTCCAACTCCTAGAAATAACTTCATGCCCCATCTCCCTTACTTCCAGCTAGTAAGGATCACATAATTCCTAACAAAGTTTTGACACAGAATCCCAATTCGGGCATTCAGAACATATAGCACGTTGCTGCAAGCAAGCACATTCTCGTTCAAATTTGCAAGTTACTATGTAGGAACAAGTTTGTATAGGTATTTCAAAGATGCCCAGAACTGAGCTAAACTTGGTATGTGTCCAACTCCTAGAAATAACTTCATGCCCCATCTCCCTTACTTCCAGCTAGTAAGGATCACATAATTCCTAACAAAGTTTTGACACAGATTCCCAATTCGGGCATTTAGAACTTATAGCACGTTGCTGTAAGCAAGCACATTCTCATTCAAAGTTGCAAGTTACTATGTAGGAACAAGTTTGTATAGGAATTTCAAAGATGCCCAGAACTGAGCTAAACTTGGTATGTGTCCAACTCCTAGAAATAACTTCATGCCCCATCTCCCTTACTTCCAGCTAGTAAGGATCACATAATTCCTAACAAAGTTTTGACACAGATTCCCAATTCGGGCATTGAGAACATATAGCACGTTGCTGTAAGCAAGCACATTTTCATTCAAAGTTGCAAGTTACTATGTAGGAACAAGTTTGTATAGGTATTTCAAAGATGCCCAGAACTGAGCTAAACTTGGTATGTGTCCAACTCCTAGAAATAACTTCATGCCCCATCTCCCTTACTTCCAGCTAGTAAGGATCACATAATTCCTAACAAAGTTTTGACACAGATTCTCAATTCGGGCATTCAGAACATATAGCACGTTGCTGTAAGCAAGCAGATTCTCATTCAAAGATGCAAGTTACTATGTAGGAACAAGTTTGTATAGGTATTTCAAAGATGCCCAGAACTGAGCTAAACTTGGTATGTGTCCAACTCCTAGAAATAACTTCATGCCCCATCTCCCTTACTTCCAGCTAGTAAGGATCACATAATTCCTAACAAAGTTTTAACACAGATTCCCAATTCGGGCATTCAGAACATATAGCACGTTGCTGTAAGCAAGCACATTTTCATTCAAAGTTGCAAGTTACTATGTAGGAACAAGTTTGTATAGGTATTTCAAAGATGCCCAGAACTGAGCTAAACTTGGTATGTGTCCAACTCCTAGAAATAACTTCATGCCCCATCTCCCTTACTTCCAGCTAGTAAGGATCACATAATTCCTAACAAAGTTTTGACACAGATTCCCAATTCGGGCATTCAGAACATATAGCACGTTGCTGTAAGCAAGCAGATTCTCATTCAAAGATGCAAGTTACTATGTAGGAACAAGTTTGTATAGGTATTTCAAAGATGCCCAGAACTGAGCTAAACTTGGTATGTGTCCAACTCCTAGAAATAACTTCATGCCCCATCTCCCTTACTTCCAGCTAGTAAGGATCACATAATTCCTAACAAAGTTTTGACACAGATTCCCAATACGGGCATTCAGATCATATAGCACGTTGCTGTAAGCAAGCACATTTTCATTCAAAGTTGCAAGTTACTATGTAGGAACAAGTTTGTATAGGTATTTCAAAGATGCCCAGAACTGAGCTAAACTTGGTATGTGTCAAACTCCTAGAAATAACTTCATGCCCCATCTCCCTTACTTCCAGCTAGTAAGGATCACATAATTCCTAACAAAGTTTTGACACAGATTCCCAATTCGGGCATTCAGAACATATAGCACGTTGCTGTAAGCAAGCACATTTTCATTCAAAGTTGCAAGTTACTATGTAGGAACAAGTTTGTATAGGTATTTCAAAGATGCCCAGAACTCAGCTAAACTTGGTATGTGTCCAACTCCTAGAAATAACTTCATGCCCCATCTCCCTTACTTCCAGCTCGTAAGGATCACATAATTCCTAACAAAATTTTGACACAGATTCCCAATTCGGGCATTCAGAACATATAGCACGTTGCTGTAAGCAAGCACATTCTCATTCAAAGTTGCAAGTTACTATGTAGGAACAAGTTTGTATAGGTATTTCAAAGATGCCCAGAACTGAGCTAAACTTGGTATGTGTCCAACTCCTAGAAATAACTTCATGCCCCATCTCCCTTACTTCCAGCTAGTAAGGATCACATAATTCCTAACAAAGTTTTGACACAGATTCCCAATTCGGGCATTCAGAACATATAGCACGTTGCTGTAAGCAAGCAGATTCTCATTCAAAGATGCAAGTTACTATGTAGGAACAAGTTTGTATAGGTATTTCAAAGATGCCCAGAACTGAGCTAAACTTGGTATGTGTCCAACTCCTAGAAAAAACTTCATGCCCCATCTCCCTTACTTCCAGCTAGTAAGGATCACATAATTCCTAACAAAGTTTTGACACAGATTCCCAAATCGGGCATTCAGAACATATGGCACGTTGCTGCAAGCAAGCACATTCTCATTCAAAGTTGCAAGTTACTATGTAGGATCAAGTTTGTATAGGTATTTCAAAGATGCCCAGAACTGAGCTAAACTTGGTATGTCTCCAACTCCAAGAAATATCTTCATGCCCCATCTCCCTTACTTCCAGCTAGTAAGGATCACATAATTCCTAACAAAGTTTTGACACAGATTCCCAATTCGGGCATTCAGAACATATGGCACGTTGCTGTAAGCAAGCACATTCTCATTCAAAGTTGCAAGTTACTATGTAGGAACAAGTTTGTATAGGTATTTCAAAGATGCCCAGAACTGAGCTAAACTTGGTATGTGTCCAACTCCTAGAAATAACTTCATGCCCCATCTCCCTTACTTCCAGCTAGTAAGGATCACATAATTCCTAACAAAGTTTTGACACAGATTCCCAAATCGGGCATTCAGAACATATAGCACGTTGCTGTAAGCAAGCACATTCTCATTCAAAGTTGCAAGTTACTATGTAGGAACAAGTTTGTATAGGTATTTCAAAGATGCCCAGAACTGAGCTAAACTTGGTATGTGTCCAACTCCTAGAAATAACTTCATGCCCCATCTCCCTTACTTCCAGCTCGAAAGGATCACATAATTCCTAACAAAATTTTGACACAGATTCCCAATTCGGGCATTCAGAACATATAGCACGTTGCTGTAAGCAAGCACATTCTCATTCAAAGTTGCAAGTTACTATGTAGGAACAAGTTTGTATAGGAATTTCAAAGATGCCCAGAACTGAGCTAAACTTGGTATGTGTCCAACTCCAAGAAATAACTTCATGCCCCATCTCCCTTACTTCCAGCTAGTAAGGATCACATAATTCCTAACAAAGTTTTGACACAGATTCCCAATTCGGGCATTCAGAACATATAGCACGTTGCTGTAAGAAGGCACATTTTCATTCAAAGTTGCAAGTTACTATGTAGGAACAAGTTTGTATAGGTATTTCAAAGATGCCCAGAACTGAGCTAAACTTGGTATGTGTCCAACTCCTAGAAATAACTTCATGCCCCATTCCCTTACTTCCAGCTAGTAAGGATCACATAATTCCTAACAAAGTTTTGACACAGATTCTCAATTCGGGCATTCAGAACATATAGCACGTTGCTGTAAGCAAGCAGATTCTCATTCAAAGATGCAAGTTACTATGTAGGAACAAGTTTGTATAGGTATTTCAAAGATGCCCAGAACTGAGCTAAACTTGGTATGTGTCCAACTCCTAGAAATAACTTCATGCCCCATCTCCCTTACTTCCAGCTAGTAAGGATCACATAATTCCTAACAAAGTTTTGACACAGATTCCCAATTCGGGCATTCAGAACATATAGCACGTTGCTGTAAGCAAGCACATTTTCATTCAAAGTTGCAAGTTACTATGTAGGAACAAGTTTGTATAGGTATTTCAAAGATGCCCAGAACTGAGCTAAACTTGGTATGTGTCCAACTCCTAGAAATAACTTCATGCCCCATCTCCCTTACTTCCAGCTAGTAAGGATCACATAATTCCTAACAAAGTTTTGACACAGATTCTCAATTCGGGCATTCAGAACATATAGCACGTTGCTGTAAGCAAGCAGATTCTCATTCAAAGATGCAAGTTACTATGTAGGAACAAGTTTGTATAGGTATTTCAAAGATGCCCAGAACTGAGCTAAACTTGGTATGTGTCCAACTCCTAGAAATAACTTCATGCCCCATCTCCCTTACTTCCAGCTAGTAAGGATCACATAATTCCTAACAAAGTTTTGACACAGATTCCCTATTCGGGCATTCAGAACATATAGCACGTTGCTGTAAGCAAGCACATTTTCATTCAAAGTTGCAAGTTACTATGTAGGAACAAGTTTGTATAGGTATTTCAAAGATGCCCAGAACTGAGCTAAACTTGGTATGTGTCCAACTCCTAGAAATAACTTCATGCCCCATCTCCCTTACTTCCAGCTAGTAAGGATCACATAATTCCTAACAAAGTTTTGACACAGATTCCCAATTAGGGCATTCAGAACATATAGCACGTTGCTGTAAGCAAGCAGATTCTCATTCAAAGATGCAAGTTACTATGTAGGAACAAGTTTGTATAGGTATTTCAAAGATGCCCAGAACTGAGCTAAACTTGGTATGTGTCCAACTCCTAGAAATAACTTCATGCCCCATCTCCCTTACTTCCAGCTAGTAAGGATCACATAATTCCTAACAAAGTTTTGACACAGATTCCCAATACGGGCATTCAGATCATATAGCACGTTGCTGTAAGCAAGCACATTTTCATTCAAAGTTGCAAGTTACTATATAGGAACAAGTTTGTATAGGTATTTCAAAGATGCCCAGATTTGAGCTAAACTTGGTATGTGTCAAACTCCTAGAAATAACTTCATGCCCCATCTCCCTTACTTCCAGCTAGTAAGGATCACATAATTCCTAACAAAGTTTTGACACAGATTCCCAATTCGGGCATTCAGAACATATAGCACGTTGCTGTAAGCAAGCACATTTTCATTCAAAGTTGCAAGTTACTAGGTAGGAACAAGTTTGTACAGGTATTTCAAAGATGCCCAGAACTGAGCTAAACTTGGTATGTGTCCAACTTCTAGAAATAACTTCATGCCCCATCTCCCTTACTTCCAACTAGTAAGGATCACATAATTCCTAACAAAGTTTTGACACAGATTCCCAATTCGGGCATTCAGAACATATAGCACGTTGCTGTACGCAAGCAGATTCTCATTCAAAGATGCAAGTTACTATGTAGGAACAAGTTTGTATAGGTATTTCAAAGATACCCATAACTGAGCTAAACTTGGTATGTGTCCAACTCCTAGAAATAACTTCATGCCCCATCTCCCTTACTTCCAGCTAGTAAGGATCACATAATTCCTAACAAAGTTTTGACACAGATTCCCAATTCGTGCATTCAGAACATATAGCACGTTGCTGTAAGCAAGCAGATTCTCATTCAAAGATGCAAGTTACTAGGTAGGAACAAGTTTGTATAGGTATTTCAAAGATGCCCAGAACTGAGCTAAACTTGGTATGTGTCCAACTCCTAGAAATAACTTCATGCCCCATCTCCCTTACTTCCAGCTATTAAGGATCACACAATTCCTAACAAAGTTTTGACACAGATTCCCTATTCGGGCATTCAGAACATATAGCACGTTGCTGTAAGCAAGCACATTCTCATTCAAAGTTGCAAGTTACTATGTAGGAACAAGTTTGTATAGGTATTTCAAAGATGCCCAGAACTGAGCTAAACTTGGTATGTGTCCAACTTCTAGAAATAACTTGATGCCCCATCTCCCTTACTTCCAGCTAATAAGGATCACATAATTCCTAACAAAGTTTTGACACAGATTCCCAATTCGGGCATTCACAACATATAGCACGTTGCTGTAAGCAAGCACATTCTCATTCAAAGTTGCAAGTTACTATGTAGGAACAAGTTTGTATAGGTATTTCAAAGATGCCCAGAACTGAGCTAAACTTGGTATGTGTCAAACTCTTGAAATAACTTCATGCCCCATCTCCCTTATTTCCAGCTAGTAAGGAGCACATAATTCCTAACAAAGTTTTGACACAGATTCCCAATTCGGGCATTCAGAACATATAGCACGTTGCTGTAAGCAAGCACATTCTCATTCAAAGATGCAAGTTACTATGTAGGAACAAGTTTGTATAGGTATTTCAAAGATGCCCAGAACTGAGCTAAACTTGGTATGTGTCCAACTCCTAGAAATAACTTCATGCCCCATCTCCCTTACTTCCAGCTAGTAAGGATCACATAATTCCTAACAAAGTTTTGACAGAGATTCCCAATTCGGGCATTCAGAACATATGGCACGTTGCTGTAAGCAAGCACATTCTCATTCAAAGTTGCAAGTTACTAGGTAGGAACAAGTTTGTATAGGTATTTCAAAGATGCCCAGAACTGAGCTAAACTTGGTATGTGTCCAACTCCTAGAAATAACTTCATGCTCCATCTCCCTTACTTCCAGCTAGTAAGGATCACATAATTTCTAACAAAGTTTTGACACAGATTGCCAATTCGGGCATTCAGAACATATAGCACGTTGCTGTAAGCAAGCACATTCTCATTCAAAGATGCAAGTTACTATGTAGGAACAAGTTTGTATAGGTATTTCAAAGATGCCCAGAACTGAGCTAAACTTGGTATGTGTCCAACTCCTAGAAATAACTTCATGCTCCATCTCCCTTACTTCCAGCTAGTAAGGATCACATAATTCCTAACAAAGTTTTGACACAGATTCCCAAATCGGGCATTCAGAACATATGGCACGTTGCTGCAAGCAAGCACATTCTCATTCAATGTTGCAAGTTACTATGTAGGAACAAGTTTGTATAGGTATTTCAAAGATGCCCAGATTTGAGCTAAACTTGGTATGTGTCAAACTCCTAGAAATAACTTCATGCCCCATCTCCCTTACTTCCAGCTAGTAAGGATCACATAATTCCTAACAAAGTTTTGACACAGATTCCCAATTCGGGCATTCAGAACATATAGCACGTTGCTGTAAGCAAGCACATTTTCATTCAAAGTTGCAAGTTACTAGGTAGGAACAAGTTTGTACAGGTATTTCAAAGATGCCCAGAACTGAGCTAAACTTGGTATGTGTCCAACTTCTAGAAATAACTTCATGCCCCATCTCCCTTACTTCCAACTAGTAAGGATCACATAATTCCTAACAAAGTTTTGACACAGATTCCCAATTCGGGCATTCAGAACATATAGCACGTTGCTGTAAGCAAGCAGATTCTCAATCAAAGATGCAAGTTACTATGTAGGAACAAGTTTGTATAGGTATTTCAAAGATACCCATAACTGAGCTAAACTTGGTATGTGTCCAACTCCTAGAAATAACTTCATGCCCCATCTCCCTTACTTCCAGCTAGTAAGGATCACATAATTCCTAACAAAGTTTTGACACAGATTCCCAATTCGTGCATTCAGAACATATAGCACGTTGCTGTAAGCAAGCAGATTCTCATTCAAAGATGCAAGTTACTAGGTAGGAACAAGTTTGTATAGGTATTTCAAAGATGCCCAGAACTGAGCTAAACTTGGTATGTGTCCAACTCCTAGAAATAACTTCATGCCCCATCTCCCTTACTTCCAGCTATTAAGGATCACACAATTCCTAACAAAGTTTTGACACAGATTCCCTATTCGGGCATTCAGAACATATAGCACGTTGCTGTAAGCAAGCACATTCTCATTCAAAGTTGCAAGTTACTATGTAGGAACAAGTTTGTATAGGTATTTCAAAGATGCCCAGAACTGAGCTAAACTTGGTATGTGTCCAACTTCTAGAAATAACTTGATGCCCCATCTCCCTTACTTCCAGCTAGTAAGGATCACATAATTCCTAACAAAGTTTTGACACAGATTCCCAATTCGGGCATTCAGAACATATAGCACGTTGCTGTAAGCAAGCACATTCTCATTCAAAGTTGCAAGTTACTATGTAGGAACAAGTTTGTATAGGTATTTCAAAGATGCCCAGAACTGAGCTAAACTTGGTATGTGTCAAACTCTTGAAATAACTTCATGCCCCATCTCCCTTATTTCCAGCTAGTAAGGAGCACATAATTCCTAACAAAGTTTTGACACAGATTCCCAATTCGGGCATTCAGAACATATAGCACGTTGCTGTAAGCAAGCACATTCTCATTCAAAGATGCAAGTTACTATGTAGGAACAAGTTTGTATAGGTATTTCAAAGATGCCCAGAACTGAGCTAAACTTGGTATGTGTCCAACTCCTAGAAATAACTTCATGCCCCATCTCCCTTACTTCCAGCTAGTAAGGATCACATAATTCCTAACAAAGTTTTGACAGAGATTCCCAATTCGGGCATTCAGAACATATGGCACGTTGCTGTAAGCAAGCACATTCTCATTCAAAGTTGCAAGTTACTAGGTAGGAACAAGTTTGTATAGGTATTTCAAAGATGCCCAGAACTGAGCTAAACTTGGTATGTGTCCAACTCCTAGAAATAACTTCATGCTCCATCTCCCTTACTTCCAGCTAGTAAGGATCACATAATTTCTAACAAAGTTTTGACACAGATTGCCAATTCGGGCATTCAGAACATATAGCACGTTGCTGTAAGCAAGCACATTCTCATTCAAAGATGCAAGTTACTATGTAGGAACAAGTTTGTATAGGTATTTCAAAGATGCCCAGAACTGAGCTAAACTTGGTATGTGTCCAACTCCTAGAAATAACTTCATGCTCCATCTCCCTTACTTCCAGCTAGTAAGGATCACATAATTCCTAACAAAGTTTTGACACAGATTCCCAAATCGGGCATTCAGAACATATGGCACGTTGCTGCAAGCAAGCACATTCTCATTCAATGTTGCAAGTTACTATGTAGGAACAAGTTTGTATAGGTATTTCAAAGATGCCCAGAACTGAGCTAAACTTGGTATGTCTCCAACTCCAAGAAATAACTTCATGCCCCATCTCCCTTACTTCCAGCTAGTAAGGATCACATAATTCCTAACAAAGTTTTGACACAGATTCCCAATTCGGGCATTCAGAACATATAGCACGTTGCTGTAAGCAAGCACATTCTCATTCAAAGTTGCAAGTTACTATGTAGGAACAAGTTTGTATAGGTATTTCAAAGATGCCCAGAACTGAGCTAAACTTGGTATGTGTCCAACTCCTAGAAATAACTTCATGCCCCATCTCCCTTACTTCCAGCTAGTAAGGATCACATAATTCCTAACAAAGTTTTGACACAGATTCCCAATTCGGGCATTCAGAACATATAGCACGTTGCTGTAAGCAAGCACATTCTCATTCAAAGTTGCAAGTTACTATGTAGGAACAAGTTTGTATAGGTATTTCAAAGATGCCCAGAACTGAGCTAAACTTGGTATGTGTCCAACTCTTGAAATAACTTCATGCCCCATCTCCCTTACTTCCAGCTAGTAAGGATCACATAATTCCTAACAAAGTTTTGACACAGATTCCCAATTCGGGCATTCAGAACATATAGCACGTTGCTGTAAGCAAGCACATTCTCATTCAAAGATGCAAGTTACTATGTAGGAACAAGTTTGTATAGGTATTTCAAAGATGCCCAGAACTGAGCTAAACTTGGTATGTGTCCAACTCCTAGAAATAACTTCATGCCCCATCTCCCTTACTTCCAGCTAGTAAGGATCACATAATTCCTAATAAAGTTTTGACACATTCCCAATTCGGGCATTCAGAACATATAGCACGTTGCTGTAAGCAAGCACATTTTCATTCAAAGTTGCAAGTTACTATGTAGGAACAAGTTTGTATAGGTATTTCAAAGATGCCCAGAACTGAGCTAAAATTGGTATGTGTCCAACTCCTAGAAATAACTTCATGCTCCATCTCCCTTACTTCCAGCTAGTAAGGATCACATAATTCCTAACAAAGTTTTGACACAGATTCTCAATTCGGGCATTCAGAACATATAGCACGTTGCTGTAAGCAAGCAGATTCTCATTCAAAGATGCAAGTTACTATGTAGGAACAAGTTTGTATAGGTATTTCAAAGATGCCCAGAACTGAGCTAAACTTGGTATGTGTCCAACTCCTAGAAATAACTTCATGCCCCATCTCCCTTACTTCCAGCTAGTAAGGATCACATAATTCCTAACAAAGATTTGACACAGATTCCCAATACGGGCATTCAGAACATATAGCACGTTGCTGTAAGCAAGCAGATTCTCATTCAAAGATGCAAGTTACTATGTAGGAACAAGTTTGTATAGGTATTTCAAAGATGCCCAGAACTGAGCTAAACTTGGTATGTGTCCAACTCCTAGAAATAACTTCATGCCCCATCTCCCTTACTTCCAGCTAGTAAGGATCACATAATTCCTAACAAAGTTTTGACACAGATTGCCAATTCGTGCATTCAGAACATATAGCACGTTGCTGTAAGCAAGCACATTCTCATTCAAAGATGCAAGTTACTATGTAGGATCAAGTTTGTATAGGTATTTCAAAGATGCCCAGAACTGAGCTAAACTAGGTATGTCTCCAACTCCAAGAAATATCTTCATGCCCCATCTCCCTTACTTCCAGCTAGTAAGGATCACATAATTCCTAACAAAGTTTTGACACAGATTCCCAATTCGGGCATTCAGAACATATGGCACGTTGCTGTAAGCAAGCACATTCTCATTCAAAGTTGCAAGTTACTATGTAGGAACAAGTTTGTATAGGTATTTCAAAGATGCCCAGAACTGAGCTAAACTTGGTATGTGTCCAACTCCTAGAAATAACTTCATGCCCCATCTCCCTTACTTCCAGCTAGTAAGGATCACATAATTCCTAACAAAGTTTTGACACAGATTCCCAATTCGGGCATTCAGAACATATAGCACGTTGCTGAAAGCAAGCACATTCTCATTCAAAGTTGCAAGTTACTATGTAGGAACAAGTTTGTATAGGAATTTCAAAGATGCCCAGAACTGAGCTAAACTTGGTATGTGTCCAACTCCTAGAAATAACTTCATGCTCCATCTCCCTTACTTCCAGCTAGTAAGGATCACATAATTCCTAACAAAGTTTTGACACAGATTCCCAAATCGGGCATTCAGAACATATGGCACGTTGCTGCAAGCAAGCACATTCTCATTCAATGTTGCAAGTTACTATGTAGGATCAAGTTTGTATAGGTATTTCAAAGATGCCCAGAACTGAGCTAAACTTGGTATGTCTCCAACTCCAAGAAATATCTTCATGCCCCATCTCCCTTACTTCCAGCTAGTAAGGATCACATAATTCCTAACAAAGTTTTGACACAGATTCCCAATTCGGGCATTCAGAACATATGGCACGTTGCTGTAAGCAAGCACATTCTCATTCAAAGTTGCAAGTTACTATGTAGGAACAAGTTTGTATAGGTATTTCAAAGATGCCCAGAACTGAGCTAAACTTGGTATGTGTCCAACTCCTAGAAATAACTTCATGCCCCATCTCCCTTACTTCCAGCTAGTAAGGATCACATAATTCCTAACAAAGTTTTGACACAGATTCCCAATTCGGGCATTCAGAAGATATAGCACGTTGCTGTAAGCAAGCACATTCTCATTCAAAGTTGCAAGTTACTATGTAGGAACAAGTTTGTATAGGAATTTCAAAGATGCCCAGAACTGAGCTAAACTTGGTATGTGTCCAACTCCTAGAAATAACTTCATGCCCCATCTCCCTTACTTCCAGCTAGTAAGGATCACATAATTCCTAACAAAGTTTTGACACAGATTCCCAAATCGGGCATTCAGAACATATAGCACGTTGCTGCAAGCAAGCACATTCTCATTCAAAGTTGCAAGTTACGAGGTATGAACAAGTTTGTATAGGTATTTCAAAGATGCCCAGAACTGAGCTAAACTTGGTATGTGTCCAACTCCTAGAAATAACTTCATGCCCCATCTCCCTTACTTCCAGCTAGTAAGGATCACATAATTCCTAACAAAGTTTTGACACAGATTCCCAAATCTGGCATTCAGAACATATAGCACGTTGCTGTAAGCAAGCACATTTTCATTCAAAGTTGCAAGTTACTATGTAGGAACAAGTATGTATAGGTATTTCAAAGATGCCCAGAACTGAGCTAAACTTGGTATGTGTCCAACTCCTAGAAATAACTTCATGCCCCATCTCCCTTACTTCCAGCTAGTAAGGATCACATAATTCCTAACAAAGTTTTGACACAGATTCCCAATTCGGGCATTCAGAACATATAGCACGTTGCTGTAAGCAAGCACATTTTCATTCAAAGTTGCAAGTTACTAGGTAGGAACAAGTTTGTATAGGTATTTCAAAGATGCCCAGAACTGAGCTAAACTTGGTATGTGTCCAACTCCTAGAAATAACTTCATGCCCCATCTCCCTTACTTCCAGCTAGTAAGGATCACATAATTCCTAACAAAGTTTTGACACAGATTCCCAATTCGGGCATTCAGAACATATAGCACGTTGCTGTGAGCAAGCAGATTCTCATTCAAAGATGCAAGTTACTAGGTAGGAACAAGTTTGTATAGGTATTTCAAAGATGCCCAGAACTGAGCTAAACTTGGTATGTGTCCAACTCCTAGAAATAACTTCATGCCCCATCTCCCTTACTTCCAGCTAGTAAGGATCACATAATTCCTAACAAAGTTTTAACACAGATTCCCAATTCGGGCATTCAGAACATATAGCACGTTGCTGTAAGCAAGCAGATTCTCATTCAAAGATGCAAGTTACTATGTAGGAACAAGTTTGTATAGGAATTTCGAAGATGCCCAGAACTGAGCTAAACTTGGTATGTGTCCAACTCCTAGAAATAACTTCATGCCCCATCTCCCTTACTTCCAGCTAGTAAGGATCACATAATTCCTAACAAAGTTTTGACACAGATTGCCAATTCGGGCATTCAGAACATATAGCACGTTGCTGTAAGCAAGCACATTCTCATTCAAAGATGCAAGTTACTATGTAGGAACAAGTTTGTATAGGTATTTCAAAGATGCCCAGAACTGAGCTAAACTTGGTATGTGTCCAACTCCTAGAAATAACTTCATGCCCCATCTCCCTTACTTCCAGCTAGTAAGGATCACATAATTCCTAACAAAGTTTTGACACAGATTCCCAATTCGGGCATTCAGAACATATAGCACGTTGCTGCAAGCAAGCACATTCTCATTCAAAGATGCAAGTTACTATGTAGGAACAAGTTTGTATAGGTATTTCAAAGATGCCCAGAACTGAGCTAAACTTGGTATGTGTCCAACTCCTAGAAATAACTTCATGCCCCATCTCCCTTACTTCCAGCTAGTAAGGATCACATAATTCCTAACAAAGTTTTGACACAGATTCCCAATTCGGGCATTCAGAACATATAGCACGTTGCTGTAAGCAAGCAGATTCTCATTCAAAGATGCAAGTTACTAGGTAGGAACAAGTTTGTATAGGTATTTCAAAGATGCCCAGAACTGAGCTAAACTTGGTATGTGTCCAACTCCTAGAAATAACTTCATGCCCCATCTCCCTTACTTCCAGCTAGTAAGGATCACATAATTCCTAACAAGGTTTTAACACAGATTCCCAATTCGGGCATTCAGAACATATAGCACGTTGCTGTAAGCAAGCACATTCTCATTCAAAGATGCAAGTTACTATGTAGGAACAAGTTTGTATAGGTATTTCAAAGATGCCCAGAACTGAGCTAAACTTGGTATGTGTCCAACTCCTAGAAATAACTTCATGCCCCATCTCCCTTACTTCCAGCTAGTAAGGATCACATAATTCCTAAAAAAGTTTTGACACAGATTGCCAATTCGGGGATTCAGAACATATAGCACGTTGCTGTAAGCAAGCACATTCTCGTTCAAAGATGCAAGTTACTATGTAGGAACAAGTTTGTATAGGTATTTCAAAGATGCCCAGAACTGAGCTAAACTTGGTATGTGTCCAACTCCTAGAAATAACTTCATGCCCCATCTCCCTTACTTCCAGCTAGTAAGGATCACATAATTCCTAACAAAGTTTTGACACAGAATCCCAATTCGGGCATTCAGAACATATAGCACGTTGCTGCAAGCAAGCACATTCTCGTTCAAATTTGCAAGTTACTATGTAGGAACAAGTTTGTATAGGTATTTCAAAGATGCCCAGAACTGAGCTAAACTTGGTATGTGTCCAACTCCTAGAAATAACTTCATGCCCCATCTCCCTTACTTCCAGCTAGTAAGGATCACATAATTCCTAACAAAGTTTTGACACAGATTCCCAATTCGGGCATTTAGAACTTATAGCACGTTGCTGTAAGCAAGCACATTCTCATTCAAAGTTGCAAGTTACTATGTAGGAACAAGTTTGTATAGGAATTTCAAAGATGCCCAGAACTGAGCTAAACTTGGTATGTGTCCAACTCCTAGAAATAACTTCATGCCCCATCTCCCTTACTTCCAGCTAGTAAGGATCACATAATTCCTAACAAAGTTTTGACACAGATTCCCAATTCGGGCATTCAGAACATATAGCACGTTGCTGTAAGCAAGCACATTTTCATTCAAAGTTGCAAGTTACTATGTAGGAACAAGTTTGTATAGGTATTTCAAAGATGCCCAGAACTGAGCTAAACTTGGTATGTGTCCAACTCCTAGAAATAACTTCATGCCCCATCTCCCTTACTTCCAGCTAGTAAGGATCACATAATTCCTAACAAAGTTTTGACACAGATTCTCAATTCGGGCATTCAGAACATATAGCACGTTGCTGTAAGCAAGCAGATTCTCATTCAAAGATGCAAGTTACTATGTAGGAACAAGTTTGTATAGGTATTTCAAAGATGCCCAGAACTGAGCTAAACTTGGTATGTGTCCAACTCCTAGAAATAACTTCATGCCCCATCTCCCTTACTTCCAGCTAGTAAGGATCACATAATTCCTAACAAAGTTTTAACACAGATTCCCAATTCGGGCATTCAGAACATATAGCACGTTGCTGTAAGCAAGCACATTCTCATTCAAAGATGCAAGTTACTATGTAGGAACAAGTTTGTATAGGTATTTCAAAGATGCCCAGAACTGAGCTAAACTTGGTATGTGTCCAACTCCTAGAAATAACTTCATGCCCCATCTCCCTTACTTCCAGCTAGTAAGGATCACATAATTCCTAACAAAGTTTTGACACAGATTGCCAATTCGGGCATTCAGAACATATAGCACGTTGCTGTAAGCAAGCACATTCTCATTCAAAGATGCAAGTTACTATGTAGGAACAAGTTTGTTTAGGTATTTCAAAGATGCCCAGAACTGAGCTAAACTTGGTATGTGTCCAACTCCTAGAAAAAACTTCATGCCCCATCTCCCTTACTTCCAGCTAGTAAGGATCACATAATTCCTAACAAAGTTTTGACACAGAATCCCAATTCGGGCATTCAGAACATATAGCACGTTGCTGCAAGAAAGTACATTCTCATTCAAAGTTGCAAGTTACTATGTAGGAACTAGTTTGTATAGGTATTTCAAAGATGCCCAGAACTGAGCTAAACTTGGTATGTGTCCAACTCCTAGAAATAACTTCATGCCCCATCTCCCTTACTTCCAGCTAGTAAGGATCACATAATTCCTAACAAAGTTTTGACACAGATTCCCAATTCGGGCATTCAGAACATATAGCACGTTGCTGTAAGCAAGCACATTTTCATTCAAAGTTGCAAGTTACTATGTAGGAACAAGTTTGTATAGGTATTTCAAAGATGCCCAGAACTGAGCTAAACTTGGTATGTGTCCAACTCCTAGAAATAACTTCATGCCCCATCTCCCTTACTTCCAGCTAGTAAGGATCACATAATTCCTAACAAAGTTTTGACACAGATTCCCAATTAGGGCATTCAGAACATATAGCACGTTGCTGTAAGCAAGCAGATTCTCATTCAAAGATGCAAGTTACTATGTAGGAACAAGTTTGTATAGGTATTTCAAAGATGCCCAGAACTGAGCTAAACTTGGTATGTGTCCAACTCCTAGAAATAACTTCATGCCCCATCTCCCTTACTTCCAGCTAGTAAGGATCACATAATTCCTAACAAAGTTTTGACACAGATTCCCAATACGGGCATTCAGATCATATAGCACGTTGCTGTAAGCAAGCACATTTTCATTCAAAGTTGCAAGTTACTATGTAGGAACAAGTTTGTATAGGTATTTCAAAGATGCCCAGAACTGAGCTAAACTTGGTATGTCTCCAACTCCAAGAAATAACTTCATGCCCCATCTCCCTTACTTCCAGCTAGTAAGGATCACATAATTCCTAACAAAGTTTTGACACAGATTCCCAAATCGGGCATTCAGAACATATAGCACGTTGCTGCAAGCAAGCACATTCTCATTCAAAGTTGCAAGTTACGAGGTATGAACAAGTTTGTATAGGTATTTCAAAGATGCCCAGAACTGAGCTAAACTTCGTATGTGTCCAACTCCTAGAAATAACTTCATGCCCCATCTCCCTTACTTCCAGCTAGTAAGGATCACATAATTCCTAACAAAGTTTTGACACAGATTCCCTATTCGGGCATTCAGAACATATAGCACGTTGCTGTAAGCAAGCACATTTTCATTCAAAGTTGCAAGTTACTATGTAGGAACAAGTATGTATAGGTATTTCAAAGATGCCCAGAACTGAGCTAAACTTGGTATGTGTCCAACTCCTAGAAATAACTTCATGCCCCATCTCCCTTACTTCCAGCTAGTAAGGATCACATAATTCCTAACAAAGTTTTGACACAGATTCCCAATTCGGGCATTCAGAACATATAGCACGTTGCTGTAAGCAAGCACATTTTCATTCAAAGTTGCAAGTTACTAGGTAGGAACAAGTTTGTATAGGTATTTCAAAGATGCCCAGAACTGAGCTAAACTTGGTATGTGTCCAACTCCTAGAAATAACTTCATGCCCCATCTCCCTTACTTCCAGCTAGTAAGGATCACATAATTCCTAACAAAGTTTTCACACAGATTCCCAATTCGGGCATTCAGAACATATAGCACGTTGCTGCAAGCAAGCACATTCTCGTTCAAATTTGCAAGTTACTATGTAGGAACAAGTTTGTATAGGTATTTCAAAGATGCCCAGAACTGAGCTAAACTTGGTATGTGTCCAACTCCTAGAAATAACTTCATGCCCCATCTCCCTTACTTCCAGCTAGTAAGGATCACATAATTCCTAACAAAGTTTTGACACAGATTCCCAATTCGGGCATTTAGAACTTATAGCACGTTGCTGTAAGCAAGCACATTCTCATTCAAAGTTGCAAGTTACTATGTAGGAACAAGTTTGTATAGGAATTTCAAAGATGCCCAGAACTGAGCTAAACTTGGTATGTGTCCAACTCCTAGAAATAACTTCATGCCCCATCTCCCTTACTTCCAGCTAGTAAGGATCACATAATTCCTAACAAAGTTTTGACACAGATTCCCAATTCGGGCATTCAGAACATATAGCACGTTGCTGTAAGCAAGCACATTTTCATTCAAAGTTGCAAGTTACTATGTAGGAACAAGTTTGTATAGGTATTTCAAAGATGCCCAGAACTGAGCTAAACTTGGTATGTGTCCAACTCCTAGAAATAACTTCATGCCCCATCTCCCTTACTTCCAGCTAGTAAGGATCACATAATTCCTAACAAAGTTTTGACACAGATTCTCAATTCGGGCATTCAGAACATATAGCACGTTGCTGTAAGCAAGCAGATTCTCATTCAAAGATGCAAGTTACTATGTAGGAACAAGTTTGTATAGGTATTTCAAAGATGCCCAGAACTGAGCTAAACTTGGTATGTGTCCAACTCCTAGAAATAACTTCATGCCCCATCTCCCTTACTTCCAGCTAGTAAGGATCACATAATTCCTAACAAAGTTTATCACAGATTCCCAATTCGGGCATTCAGAACATATAGCACGTTGCTGTAAGCAAGCACATTCTCATTCAAAGATGCAAGTTACTATGTAGGAACAAGTTTGTATAGGTATTTCAAAGATGCCCAGAACTGAGCTAAACTTGGTATGTGTCCAACTCCTAGAAATAACTTCATGCCCCATCTCCCTTACTTCCAGCTAGTAAGGATCACATAATTCCTAACAAAGTTTTGACACAGATTGCCAATTCGGGCATTCAGAACATATAGCACGTTGCTGTAAGCAAGCACATTCTCATTCAAAGATGCAAGTTACTATGTAGGAACAAGTTTGTTTAGGTATTTCAAAGATGCCCAGAACTGAGCTAAACTTGGTATGTGTCCAACTCCTAGAAAAAACTTCATGCCCCATCTCCCTTACTTCCAGCTAGTAAGGATCACATAATTCCTAACAAAGTTTTGACACAGAATCCCAATTCGGGCATTCAGAACATATAGCACGTTGCTGCAAGAAAGTACATTCTCATTCAAAGTTGCAAGTTACTATGTAGGAACTAGTTTGTATAGGTATTTCAAAGATGCCCAGAACTGAGCTAAACTTGGTATGTGTCCAACTCCTAGAAATAACTTCATGCCCCATCTCCCTTACTTCCAGCTAGTAAGGATCACATAATTCCTAACAAAGTTTTGACACAGATTCCCAATTCGGGCATTCAGAACATATAGCACGTTGCTGTAAGCAAGCACATTTTCATTCAAAGTTGCAAGTTACTATGTAGGAACAAGTTTGTATAGGTATTTCAAAGATGCCCAGAACTGAGCTAAACTTGGTATGTGTCCAACTCCTAGAAATAACTTCATGCCCCATCTCCCTTACTTCCAGCTAGTAAGGATCACATAATTCCTAACAAAGTTTTGACACAGATTCCCAATTAGGGCATTCAGAACATATAGCACGTTGCTGTAAGCAAGCAGATTCTCATTCAAAGATGCAAGTTACTATGTAGGAACAAGTTTGTATAGGTATTTCAAAGATGCCCAGAACTGAGCTAAACTTGGTATGTGTCCAACTCCTAGAAATAACTTCATGCCCCATCTCCCTTACTTCCAGCTAGTAAGGATCACATAATTCCTAACAAAGTTTTGACACAGATTCCCAATACGGGCATTCAGATCATATAGCACGTTGCTGTAAGCAAGCACATTTTCATTCAAAGTTGCAAGTTACTATGTAGGAACAAGTTTGTATAGGTATTTCAAAGATGCCCAGAACTGAGCTAAACTTGGTATGTCTCCAACTCCAAGAAATAACTTCATGCCCCATCTCCCTTACTTCCAGCTAGTAAGGATCACATAATTCCTAACAAAGTTTTGACACAGATTCCCAAATCGGGCATTCAGAACATATAGCACGTTGCTGCAAGCAAGCACATTCTCATTCAAAGTTGCAAGTTACGAGGTATGAACAAGTTTGTATAGGTATTTCAAAGATGCCCAGAACTGAGCTAAACTTCGTATGTGTCCAACTCCTAGAAATAACTTCATGCCCCATCTCCCTTACTTCCAGCTAGTAAGGATCACATAATTCCTAACAAAGTTTTGACACAGATTCCCTATTCGGGCATTCAGAACATATAGCACGTTGCTGTAAGCAAGCACATTTTCATTCAAAGTTGCAAGTTACTATGTAGGAACAAGTATGTATAGGTATTTCAAAGATGCCCAGAACTGAGCTAAACTTGGTATGTGTCCAACTCCTAGAAATAACTTCATGCCCCATCTCCCTTACTTCCAGCTAGTAAGGATCACATAATTCCTAACAAAGTTTTGACACAGATTCCCAATTCGGGCATTCAGAACATATAGCACGTTGCTGTAAGCAAGCACATTTTCATTCAAAGTTGCAAGTTACTAGGTAGGAACAAGTTTGTATAGGTATTTCAAAGATGCCCAGAACTGAGCTAAACTTGGTATGTGTCCAACTCCTAGAAATAACTTCATGCCCCATCTCCCTTACTTCCAGCTAGTAAGGATCACATAATTCCTAACAAAGTTTTGACACAGATTCCCAATTCGGGCATTCAGAACATATAGCACGTTGCTGTGAGCAAGCAGATTCTCATTCAAAGATGCAAGTTACTAGGTAGGAACAAGTTTGTATAGGTATTTCAAAGATGACCAGAACTGAGCTAAACTTGGTATGTGTCCAACTCCTAGAAATAACTTCATGCCCCATCTCCCTTACTTCCAGCTAGTAAGGATCACATAATTCCTAACAAAGTTTTAACACAGATTCCCAATTCGGGCATTCAGAACATATAGCACGTTGCTGTAAGCAAGCAGATTCTCATTCAAAGATGCAAGTTACTATGTAGGAACAAGTTTGTATAGGAATTTCGAAGATGCCCAGAACTGAGCTAAACTTGGTATGTGTCCAACTCCTAGAAATAACTTCATGCCCCATCTCCCTTACTTCCAGCTAGTAAGGATCACATAATTCCTAACAAAGTTTTGACACAGATTGCCAATTCGGGCATTCAGAACATATAGCACGTTGCTGTAAGCAAGCACATTCTCATTCAAAGATGCAAGTTACTATGTAGGAACAAGTTTGTATAGGTATTTCAAAGATGCCCAGAACTGAGCTAAACTTGGTATGTGTCCAACTCCTAGAAATAACTTCATGCCCCATCTCCCTTACTTCCAGCTAGTAAGGATCACATAATTCCTAACAAAGTTTTGACACAGATTCCCAATTCGGGCATTCAGAACATATAGCACGTTGCTGCAAGCAAGCACATTCTCATTCAAAGATGCAAGTTACTATGTAGGAACAAGTTTGTATAGGTATTTCAAAGATGCCCAGAACTGAGCTAAACTTGGTATGTGTCCAACTCCTAGAAATAACTTCATGCCCCATCTCCCTTACTTCCAGCTAGTAAGGATCACATAATTCCTAACAAAGTTTTGACACAGATTCCCAATTCGGGCATTCAGAACATATAGCACGTTGCTGTAAGCAAGCAGATTCTCATTCAAAGATGCAAGTTACTAGGTAGGAACAAGTTTGTATAGGTATTTCAAAGATGCCCAGAACTGAGCTAAACTTGGTATGTGTCCAACTCCTAGAAATAACTTCATGCCCCATCTCCCTTACTTCCAGCTAGTAAGGATCACATAATTCCTAACAAAGTTTTAACACAGATTCCCAATTCGGGCATTCAGAACATATAGCACGTTGCTGTAAGCAAGCACATTCTCATTCAAAGATGCAAGTTACTATGTAGGAACAAGTTTGTATAGGTATTTCAAAGATGCCCAGAACTGAGCTAAACTTGGTATGTGTCCAACTCCTAGAAATAACTTCATGCCCCATCTCCCTTACTTCCAGCTAGTAAGGATCACATAATTCCTAAAAAAGTTTTGACACAGATTGCCAATTCGGGCATTCAGAACATATAGCACGTTGCTGTAAGCAAGCACATTCTCGTTCAAAGATGCAAGTTACTATGTAGGAACAAGTTTGTATAGGTATTTCAAAGATGCCCAGAACTGAGCTAAACTTGGTATGTGTCCAACTCCTAGAAATAACTTCATGCCCCATCTCCCTTACTTCCAGCTAGTAAGGATCACATAATTCCTAACAAAGTTTTGACACAGAATCCCAATTCGGGCATTCAGAACATATAGCACGTTGCTGCAAGCAAGCACATTCTCGTTCAAATTTGCAAGTTACTATGTAGGAACAAGTTTGTATAGGTATTTCAAAGATGCCCAGAACTGAGCTAAACTTGGTATGTGTCCAACTCCTAGAAATAACTTCATGCCCCATCTCCCTTACTTCCAGCTAGTAAGGATCACATAATTCCTAACAAAGTTTTGACACAGATTCCCAATTCGGGCATTTAGAACTTATAGCACGTTGCTGTAAGCAAGCACATTCTCATTCAAAGTTGCAAGTTACTATGTAGGAACAAGTTTGTATAGGAATTTCAAAGATGCCCAGAACTGAGCTAAACTTGGTATGTGTCCAACTCCTAGAAATAACTTCATGCCCCATCTCCCTTACTTCCAGCTAGTAAGGATCACATAATTCCTAACAAAGTTTTGACACAGATTCCCAATTCGGGCATTCAGAACATATAGCACGTTGCTGTAAGCAAGCACATTTTCATTCAAAGTTGCAAGTTACTATGTAGGAACAAGTTTGTATAGGTATTTCAAAGATGCCCAGAACTGAGCTAAACTTGGTATGTGTCCAACTCCTAGAAATAACTTCATGCCCCATCTCCCTTACTTCCAGCTAGTAAGGATCACATAATTCCTAACAAAGTTTTGACACAGATTCTCAATTCGGGCATTCAGAACATATAGCACGTTGCTGTAAGCAAGCAGATTCTCATTCAAAGATGCAAGTTACTATGTAGGAACAAGTTTGTATAGGTATTTCAAAGATGCCCAGAACTGAGCTAAACTTGGTATGTGTCCAACTCCTAGAAATAACTTCATGCCCCATCTCCCTTACTTCCAGCTAGTAAGGATCACATAATTCCTAACAAAGTTTTAACACAGATTCCCAATTCGGGCATTCAGAACATATAGCACGTTGCTGTAAGCAAGCACATTCTCATTCAAAGATGCAAGTTACTATGTAGGAACAAGTTTGTATAGGTATTTCAAAGATGCCCAGAACTGAGCTAAACTTGGTATGTGTCCAACTCCTAGAAATAACTTCATGCCCCATCTCCCTTACTTCCAGCTAGTAAGGATCACATAATTCCTAACAAAGTTTTGACACAGATTGCCAATTCGGGCATTCAGAACATATAGCACGTTGCTGTAAGCAAGCACATTCTCATTCAAAGATGCAAGTTACTATGTAGGAACAAGTTTGTTTAGGTATTTCAAAGATGCCCAGAACTGAGCTAAACTTGGTATGTGTCCAACTCCTAGAAAAAACTTCATGCCCCATCTCCCTTACTTCCAGCTAGTAAGGATCACATAATTCCTAACAAAGTTTTGACACAGAATCCCAATTCGGGCATTCAGAACATATAGCACGTTGCTGCAAGAAAGTACATTCTCATTCAAAGTTGCAAGTTACTATGTAGGAACTAGTTTGTATAGGTATTTCAAAGATGCCCAGAACTGAGCTAAACTTGGTATGTGTCCAACTCCTAGAAATAACTTCATGCCCCATCTCCCTTACTTCCAGCTAGTAAGGATCACATAATTCCTAACAAAGTTTTGACACAGATTCCCAATTCGGGCATTCAGAACATATAGCACGTTGCTGTAAGCAAGCACATTTTCATTCAAAGTTGCAAGTTACTATGTAGGAACAAGTTTGTATAGGTATTTCAAAGATGCCCAGAACTGAGCTAAACTTGGTATGTGTCCAACTCCTAGAAATAACTTCATGCCCCATCTCCCTTACTTCCAGCTAGTAAGGATCACATAATTCCTAACAAAGTTTTGACACAGATTCCCAATTAGGGCATTCAGAACATATAGCACGTTGCTGTAAGCAAGCAGATTCTCATTCAAAGATGCAAGTTACTATGTAGGAACAAGTTTGTATAGGTATTTCAAAGATGCCCAGAACTGAGCTAAACTTGGTATGTGTCCAACTCCTAGAAATAACTTCATGCCCCATCTCCCTTACTTCCAGCTAGTAAGGATCACATAATTCCTAACAAAGTTTTGACACAGATTCCCAATACGGGCATTCAGATCATATAGCACGTTGCTGTAAGCAAGCACATTTTCATTCAAAGTTGCAAGTTACTATGTAGGAACAAGTTTGTATAGGTATTTCAAAGATGCCCAGAACTGAGCTAAACTTGGTATGTGTCAAACTCCTAGAAATAACTTCATGCCCCATCTCCCTTACTTCCAGCTAGTAAGGATCACATAATTCCTAACAAAGTTTTGACACAGATTCCCAATTCGGGCATTCAGAACATATAGCACGTTGCTGTAAGCAAGCACATTTTCATTCAAAGTTGCAAGTTACTATGTAGGAACAAGTTTGTATAGGTATTTCAAAGATGCCCAGAACTGAGCTAAACTTGGTATGTGTCCAACTCCTAGAAATAACTTCATGCCCCATCTCCCTTACTTCCAGCTCGTAAGGATCACATAATTCCTAACAAAATTTTGACACAGATTCCCAATTCGGGCATTCAGAACATATAGCACGTTGCTGTAAGCAAGCACATTCTCATTCAAAGTTGCAAGTTACTATGTAGGAACAAGTTTGTATAGGTATTTCAAAGATGCCCAGAACTGAGCTAAACTTGGTATGTGTCCAACTCCTAGAAATAACTTCATGCCCCATCTCCCTTACTTCCAGCTAGTAAGGATCACATAATTCCTAACAAAGTTTTGACACAGATTCCCAATTCGGGCATTCAGAACATATAGCACGTTGCTGTAAGCAAGCAGATTCTCATTCAAAGATGCAAGTTACTATGTAGGAACAAGTTTGTATAGGTATTTCAAAGATGCCCAGAACTGAGCTAAACTTGGTATGTGTCCAACTCCTAGAAATAACTTCATGCCCCATCTCCCTTACTTCCAGCTAGTAAGGATCACATAATTCCTAACAAAGTTTTGACACAGATTCCCAATTCGGGCATTCAGAACATATAGCACGTTGCTGTAAGCAAGCACATTTTCATTCAAAGTTGCAAGTTACTATGTAGGAACAAGTTTGTATAGGTATTTCAAAGATGCCCAGAACTGAGCTAAACTTGGTATGTGTCCAACTCCTAGAAATAACTTCATGCCCCATCTCCCTTACTTCCAGCTAGTAAGGATCACATAATTCCTAACAAAGTTTTAACACAGATTCCCAATTCGGGCATTCAGAACATATAGCACGTTGCTGTAAGCAAGCACATTCTCATTCAAAGATGCAAGTTACTATGTAGGAACAAGTTTGTATAGGTATTTCAAAGATGCCCAGAACTGAGCTAAACTTGGTATGTGTCCAACTCCAAGAAATAACTTCATGCCCCATCTCCCTTACTTCCAGCTAGTAAGGATCACATAATTCCTAACAAAATTTTGACACAGATTGCCAATTCGGGCATTCAGAACATATAGCACGTTGCTGTAAGCAAGCACATTCTCATTCAAAGATGCAAGTTACTATGTAGGAACAAGTTTGTATAGGTATTTCAAAGATGCCCAGAACTGAGCTAAACTTGGTATGTGTCCAACTCCTAGTAATAACTTCATGCCCCATCTCCCTTACTTCCAGCTAGTAAGGATCACATAATTCCTAACAAAGTTTTGACACAGATTCCCAATTCGGGCATTCAGAACATATAGCACGTTGCTGTAAGCAAGCAGATTCTCATTCAAAGATGCAAGTTACTATGTAGGAACAAGTTTGTATAGGTATTTTAAAGATGCCCATAACTGAGCTAAACTTGGTATGTGTCCAACTCCTAGAAATAACTTCATGCCCCATCTCCCTTACTTCCAGCTAGTAAGGATCACATAATTCCTAACAAAGTTTTGACACAGATTCCCAATTCGGGCATTCAGAACAGATAGCACGTTGCTGTAAGCAAGCAGATTCTCATTCAAAGATGCAAGTTACTAGGTAGGAACAAGTTTGTATAGGTATTTCAAAGATGCCCAGAACTCAGCTAAACTTGGTATGTGTCCAACTCCTAGAAATAACTTCATGCCCCATCTCCCTTACTTCCAGCTAGTAAGGATCACATAATTCCTAACAACGTTTTGAGACAATTTCCCTATTCGGGCATTCAGAACATATAGCACGTTGCTGTAAGCAAGCACATTCTCATTCAAAGATGCAAGTTACTAGGTAGGAACAAGTTTGTATAGGTATTTCAAAGATGCCCAGAACTGAACTAAACTTGGTATGTGTCCAACTCCTAGAAATAACTTCATGCCCCATCTCCCTTACTTCCAGCTAGTAAGGATCACATAATTCCTAACAAAGTTTTGACACAGATTCCCTATTCGGGCATTCAGAACATATAGCACGTTGCTGTAAGCAAGCACATTCTCATTCAAAGATGCAAGTTACTATGTAGGAACAAGTTTGTATAGGTATTTCAAAGATGCCCAGAACTGAGCTAAACTTGGTATGTGTCCAACTCCTAGAAAAAACTTCATGCCCCATCTCCCTTACTTCCAGCTAGTAAGGATCACATAATTCCTAACAAAGTTTTGACACAGATTCCCAAATCGGGCATTCAGAACATATGGCACGTTGCTGCAAGCAAGCACATTCTCATTCAAAGTTGCAAGTTACTATGTAGGATCAAGTTTGTATAGGTATTTCAAAGATGCCCAGAACTGAGCTAAACTTGGTATGTCTCCAACTCCAAGAAATATCTTCATGCCCCATCTCCCTTACTTCCAGCTAGTAAGGATCACATAATTCCTAACAAAGTTTTGACACAGATTCCCAATTCGGGCATTCAGAACATATTGCACGTTGCTGTAAGCAAGCACATTCTCATTCAAAGTTGCAAGTTACTATGTAGGAACAAGTTTGTATAGGTATTTCAAAGATGCCCAGAACTGAGCTAAACTTGGTATGTGTCCAACTCCTAGAAATAACTTCATGCCCCATCTCCCTTACTTCCAGCTAGTAAGGATCACATAATTCCTAACAAAGTTTTGACACAGATTCCCAAATCGGGCATTCAGAACATATAGCACGTTGCTGTAAGCAAGCACATTCTCATTCAAAGTTGCAAGTTACTATGTAGGAACAAGTTTGTATAGGTATTTCAAAGATGCCCAGAACTGAGCTAAACTTGGTATGTGTCCAACTCCTAGAAATAACTTCATGCCCCATCTCCCTTACTTCCAGCTCGAAAGGATCACATAATTCCTAACAAAATTTTGACACAGATTCCCAATTCGGGCATTCAGAACATATAGCACGTTGCTGTAAGCAAGCACATTCTCATTCAAAGTTGCAAGTTACTATGTAGGAACAAGTTTGTATAGGTATTTCAAAGATGCCCAGAACTGAGCTAAACTTGGTATGTGTCCAACTCCTAGAAATAACTTCATGCCCCATCTCCCTTACTTCCAGCTAGTAAGGATCACATAATTCCTAACAAAGTTTTGACACAGATTCCCAATTCGGGCATTCAGAACATATAGCACGTTGCTGTAAGCAAGCAGATTCTCATTCAAAGATGCAAGTTACTATGTAGGAACAAGTTTGTATAGGTATTTCAAAGATGCCCAGAACTGAGCTAAACTTGGTATGTGTCCAACTCCTAGAAATAACTTCATGCCCCATCTCCCTTACTTCCAGCTTGTAAGGATCACATAATTCCTAACAAAGTTTTGACACAGATTCCCAATTCGGGCATTCAGAACATATAGCACGTTGCTGTAAGCAAGCAGATTTTCATTCAAAGTTGCAAGTTACTATGTAGGAACAAGTTTGTATAGGTATTTCAAAGATGCCCAGAACTGAGCTAAACTTGGTATGTGTCCAACTCCTAGAAATAACTTCATGCCCCATCTCCCTTACTTCCAGCTAGTAAGGATCACATAATTCCTAACAAAGTTTTAACACAGATTCCCAATTCGGGCATTCAGAACATATAGCACGTTGCTGTAAGCAAGCACATTCTCATTCAAAGATGCAAGTTACTATGTAGGAACAAGTTTGTATATGTATTTCAAAGATGCCCAGAACTGAGCTAAACTTGGTATGTGTCCAACTCCTAGAAATAACTTCATGCCCCATCTCCCTTACTTCCAGCTAGTAAGGATCACATAATTCCTAACAAAGTTTTGACACAGATTGCCAATTCGGGCATTCAGAACATATAGCACGTTGCTGTAAGCAAGCACATTCTCATTCAAAGATGCAAGTTACTATGTAGGAACAAGTTTGTATAGGTATTTCAAAGATGCCCAGAACTGAGCTAAACTTGGTATGTGTCCAACTCCTAGAAATAACTTCATGCCCCATCTCCCTTACTTCCAGCTAGTAAGGATCACATAATTCCTAACAAAGTTTTGACACAGATTCCCTATTCGGGCATTCAGAACATATAGCAAGTTGCTGCAAGCAAGCACATTCTCATTTAAAGTTGCAAGTTACTATGTAGGAACAAGTTTGTATAGGTATTTCAAAGATGCCCAGAACTGAGCTAAACTTGGTATGTGTCCAACTCCTAGAAATAACTTCATGCCCCATCTCCCTTACTTCCAGCTAGTAAGGATCACATAATTCCTAACAAAGTTTTGACACAGATTCCCAATTCGGGCATTTAGAACATATAGCACGTTGCTGTAAGCAAGCACATTCTCATTCAAAGTTGCAAGTTACTATGTAGGAACAAGTTTGTATAGGAATTTCAAAGATGCCCAGAACTGAGCTAAACTTGGTATGTGTCCAACTCCTAGAAATAACTTCATGCCCCATCTCCCTTACTTCCAGCTAGTAAGGATCACATAATTCCTAACAAAGTTTTGACACAGATTCCCAATTCGGGCATTCAGAACATATAGCACGTTGCTGTAAGCAAGCACATTTTCATTCAAAGTTGCAAGTTACTATGTAGGAACAAGTTTGTATAGGTATTTCAAAGATGCCCAGAACTGAGCTAAACTTGGTATGTGTCCAACTCCTAGAAATAACTTCATGCCCCATCTCCCTTACTTCCAGCTAGTAAGGATCACATAATTCCTAACAAAGTTTTGACACAGATTCTCAATTCGGGCATTCAGAACATATAGCACGTTGCTGTAAGCAAGCAGATTCTCATTCAAAGATGCAAGTTACTATGTAGGAACAAGTTTGTATAGGTATTTCAAAGATGCCCAGAACTGAGCTAAACTTGGTATGTGTCCAACTCCTAGAAATAACTTCATGCCCCATCTCCCTTACTTCCAGCTAGTAAGGATCACATAATTCCTAACAAAGTTTTAACACAGATTCCCAATTCGGGCATTCAGAACATATAGCACGTTGCTGTAAGCAAGCACATTCTCATTCAAAGATGCAAGTTACTATGTAGGAACAAGTTTGTATAGGTATTTCAAAGATGCCCAGAACTGAGCTAAACTTGGTATGTGTCCAACTCCTAGAAATAACTTCATGCCCCATCTCCCTTACTTCCAGCTAGTAAGGATCACATAATTCCTAACAAAGTTTTGACACAGATTCTCAATTCGGGCATTCAGAACATATAGCACGTTGCTGTAAGCAAGCAGATTCTCATTCAAAGGTGCAAGTTACTATGTAGGAACAAGTTTGTATAGGTATTTCAAAGATGCCCAGAACTGAGCTAAACTTGGTATGTGTCCAAC